>NC_067134.1:2264335-2316835 GCF_021347895.1 Acanthochromis polyacanthus | reverse complement strand
TTTTTCAACATAAATACTTTAGTTCTAAATGTGCTGCAAAAACACTGAAACAGAAGAAACACAAACCTTCATTAAGTTCACTCTGATGTTCTGTAAACTAATGAAACTCCATCCAACCATCAAAGGGGTCCTGCTGATCAGACCTTCAGCTTTTTACTTCCAAGTATCGTCTGTTCAGGCCTTAACTTTCCAATCTCATTGTGGTTGAAATGAATGAATGAACGCTGAAACCTTGTCAGAAGGCGTCTTATTGTCTTTGTTCCAGTGCTCAGTCCTTGAGGTGACCGTCTAAACTCTTTAGTTTGGTATCTTGGTGTTCTCTGATCCTCTCTTTGGGACCATTCCAGGTTCATTACTGTTCACTATCATGGATTTGGACCAACAGCTGCACTATGGACCCACGCCATTTTTACTGTGGATTCTATCACATCTAGAAGCTCAGAGCCATCAGAGCTGCTTCACTCATTCATGAGCTGAGACTGTTAATGATGTACAGATACTTTATTGCTGAGAGCTGCTCTTATTTCAGGCCTTGAACATTGGACTGTTTTATCACAGGGTTCTGTCACCAACACAAGATCACAGGTTGAGGTTTTACAATCAACCATAAACCTCTAAAAGTGAACTCAGAATGTGAGTTTACAAGGTTCCTATTGGCTGAATCCTTCCAGACAGTCTCTGTCTGATCCATGCTGCTCTTCTTTAGAATAAACTTATTATTCAATTCAATTTTATTTATATAGCGTCAATTACAGTCAAATCGTCTCAAGACGCTTTACAGAACCCATATGCCTGACCCCCAGAGCAGCCCAAAGGCGACAGTGGCAAGAAAACACCCTTTTAACAGGGAAGAAACCTCGAGCAGAACCCGGCTCTATATAGGGGGGACCCATCTGCCTGCTGGCCGGGGGGGTTGAGAAGGACAGAGGAGGGCAAGGGGGAGGGATGGGAGAAGAGGGAGGGGTGGGAAAGCAAGGAAAACACAACACACATTTGGATACATGCATGACAGGATATGTGACACAGACAAAGTATAAGCTAACATTGAAAACTGACTCATAGTTTACTCTGATGATGTACGGCTCTGACATTAAACATACTCCATATATAGCTAGCAGTAAAATTCAAACAGTATGTAAGTTAGCATAACAGTATAGTGAAGGCGATGCAGAGTTGTCTGGTGGAAAAGGGGAGTTGGAAGCAGAGGGCTGGAGGAAGGTCAGCAGCAGCATCCCACAGTGGACATGATGGAGACTGGACCAGCTGGTGGAACATCAACCACAGATCTGAAGCATCCAGCTCTGGGACCAGGGACACTCGGAGAAATAGCACAGGGGGAAACAGAGTGAATGTAATGTAATAACGGTATACATATTAAATGTAAAGGTAGATAGAGAAGGGCTCAGTGCGTCAAGAGAAGTCCCCCAGCAGCCTATAGGCCTATAGCAGCATGACTAGAGGCAGAACGAAGGGACGTCCAAGAGGGAGTCAGCTGTGCAATGAAGACACAAGCCGAACCTCTGTGGGTCACCCAGTCAGCCCCAACTATAAGATTTGTCAAAAAGGAACGTTTTAAGCCTGGTCTTAAAAATAGAGAGGGTGAAGTGAGTCAGTGTCAGCGGACGTTTCTTCTTCACCTGCACATCATGGATGTCTGACAAACTAAATATTCTACACAACTTGATAAACGAGCCAAATCCAATCAGATTCAGTCTCTAAAAGCAGCTGCTGATAACATCTGGACATTATTAATGTTCCACAATCACCAGAAACATGATGAGCACTTTGATCTGTTCCAACAAAACATCTGTGAGATGTGGAACAACAACTTTATTACTGATAAACAATCCTTCAGAGGATGGAAAACAATGAAATATCAGATCAGGAGCTGTAGTTTGATCAGCAGGAGCCAGCTGATGGTTGGACAGAGTGTCATTTTTCTACACAGCATCAGAGTGAAGTTGTTGGATTTTCTTCCCAATAAAAGTGGTTGAGATGATGATGTGATCAGCTCCTTCATCAACATGTGAATGTGTAGAAATAAAGGCCAGAGTGAGGCTGTGGTCAGAGAGGAGGAGCTTTCTTAGTCCTCAGCTGTTTCCAGGAAGCTGCTGCAGCTTCATCATGTCTCATATTAACGTCATCTAAAGGTGCAGCAGCTGATCTTTGCTCTTTGTGTCTCAGAGTGACGGCAGCCTGCAGACACAGAGGAGGATTTTCTCTCAGACCTGGTCCACACAGCAGAGAGCTGCAGAGGAAGAAGCTGAGTGAGTGGAACTTTGCTTCTCTTTGATTCAGACACAAAAGACAGAATAGAAATCAGCTGATCACAAGAGTCTGTGTGAAAGGACAGAAACAGACTGAAAACACTGATAAAGAGTCAAAGAGAGCAGAAAGAAATCCAAGAGAACAGCTTTGATTACTGTCAGGAGAAATGTGGGGAGAAGAATCCTCACAGAAGTTTGAGTTTGGTTGAAAAGTTGAAGAATGGAAAGTATGTGGAGTCCATGAGAGACATTTAGTGCAGTAATGATGTGTTTAGTATCAGTCAGTGTTTGGTCTGGACTCTGAACAGGCTCAGTATAAAACTATAAACCTGATATGAGGCTCTGATCCTTTATAATATAGAAAATCATTAACCTGAAGGGCATTCTGCTACACAGAGTACATGTGTCCTACTACACACACAGAGTACATGTATCCTACTACACACAGAGTACATGTATCCTACTACACACACACAGAGTACATGTGTCCTACTACACACAGAGTACGTGTGTCCTACTACACACAGAGTACATGTGTCCTACCACACACACACAGAGTACATGTGTCCTACTACACACAGAGTACGTGTGTCCTACTACACACAGAGTACATGTGTCCTACTACACACAGAGTACGTGTGTCCTACCACACACACACAGAGTACATGTGTCCTACTACACACACAGAGTACATGTGTCCTACTACACACACAGAGTACATGTATCCTACTACACACAGAGTACATGTATCCTACTACACACACAGAGTACGTGTGTCCTACCACACACACACAGAGTACATGTGTCCTACTACACACAGAGTACGTGTGTCCTACTACACACAGAGTACATGTGTCCTACTACACACAGAGTACGTGTGTCCTACCACACACACACAGAGTACATGTGTCCTACTACACACACAGAGTACGTGTGTCCTACTACACACACAGAGTACGTGTGTCCTACTACACACACAGAGTACATGTGTCCTACTACACACACACAGAGTACATGTATCCTACTACACACAGAGTACATGTGTCCTACTACACACACACAGAGTACATGTGTCCTACTACACACACAGAGTACATGTGTCCTACTACACACAGAGTACGTGCGTCCTACTACACACACAGAGTACGTGCGTCCTACTACACACACAGAGTACGTGTGTCCTACTACACACACAGAGTACGTGTGTCCTACTACACACACAGAGTACGTGTGTCCTACTACACACACAGAGTACGTGTGTCCTACTACACACAGAGTACGTGCGTCCTACTACACACACAGAGTACATGTGTCCTACTACACACACAGAGTACGTGTGTCCTACTACACACACAGAGTACGTGTGTCCTACTACACACACAGAGTACGTGTGTCCTACTACACACACAGAGTACGTGTGTCCTACTACACACACAGAGTACGTGCGTCCTACTACACACACAGAGTACATGTATCCTACTACACACACAGAGTACATATATCCTACTACACACAGAGTACATGTATCCTACTTCACACACAGAGGACATGTATATCAGTACTCTAACTCTCCTTGTCATTCAGTGCTTTTTATTTATTCTTCTTATTTTCTACATTGTAGATTAATCCTGAATATGAACACTTTTCTGTTTCCATCATGGTTCCATTTGTGTTCTTTTGTAGTTTGGATGTGTTCAGTGTTCATCTACAAGGTCCAAACCGTTGACTGCTAGTGGATCTACAGAATACATGAATAATGAGAGTATTTTCATTACATTTTAACACATGCATACAGTTTGTGTGGATATTTATACTGCAGTATAATAGTACAGTATTTTGAATACTTCTACTCTGCATGTAGTAGTACTATTCCATCATTAAACTGCACTATTACCCGTGTGTAACGGTCCTGTCCACATTAATGTCTTTTACTTCCTCTATTTTATTTTCTCTGTGGTGTCCCGACCACTTCATGGTGTTTTTGGTCCGTTTCAGGCCATCACTGCCCCCCCACCACACCAGCTTTCACACAATCAGCTGATCAATGATCACATCTATGCCAAGGAATGTGTTGGACTGGGAGGAAAATGGTCCCACCAGATCCTGACTGGCTTTCTGACCCCCCCAGTACAGGTAAAGTGCACATTTCAGAGAGTCCTTTTATTGAGGCCAGCCTGAGGAACACCTGAGCAATAATCCTGCTGTCTGATCAGCATCTGGATCTGAATGAAATGTATGTGGAGTCCATGAGAGACATTTAGTGCAGTAATGATGTGTTTAGTATCAGTCAGTGTTTGGTCTGGACTCTGAACAGGCTCAGTATAAAACTATAAACCTGATATGAGGCTCTGATCCTGGACCAGATAGAAAATCATTCACCTGAAGGACATTCTGATGCCAGATATTGTTGAGAAAACCAAATGAGTGGGCAGTAAAGCTGAAGTTCCTCCATAAACTCAGATCCTGCTTAGTCCAGACCTCAGAACTGATTCATGGTTCAGCCTCCGTTTTACTCAGAACAACTTTAGTTTCTGCTCCCATTTTTCTCAGACTTCTTCTCTGAACACTAAAGGTCTGTTTCTCTCCAATATTGTCCACAGATGTGTCTAAATGTGTGTCAGTGAGAACTTCTCCTCTGTCCAGATAATCCATCCTCCTCACAGCTGAGGCAGATCCAGATGCTGATCAGACAGCAGGATTATTGCTCAGGTGTGCCTCAGGCTGGCCTCCATAAAATGATAACATTTCCTGTGTGATGGTTTGGTCCAGAGGTTCTCTGAAGTGTTAAAGAGGGCAGGACTAAGTAGCAGCCCTGTCTGCATCCTCTTTGCAGGGCTCTAGAGTTGGACAGATTCCTCTTTATTTAGATCCTGGTGGTGGGAGATGAGTGTGTTGTTTTAATGCTTTGTATAAATTTACTAGTGAAATGGAAATGGTTGTACTTATATCGCGCTTTTATCCGAAGCGCTTTACATGATACGTCACATTCACACACTGATGGCGGGAGCTGCCATGCAAGGTGCTAACCACAACCCATCAGGAGCAATTAGGGATTAGGTGTCTTGCTCAGGGACACCTCGACATGAGCACAATGGGCCGAGGATCGAACCACAACCCTCTAGTTGTGAGACGGCCGCTCTACCCACTGAGCCATGCCGCCCCACTAGTGAACCCAAATCCAGCCGTTACTTGGTAGAGAAATTCCAGCCAACAGAGTGGAATGTCTTCTGAGCCGCTGAGAGGATTTCACTCTTTCTGCCTTTGTTTCTAGCGTCAGTGATGTGGAGGCTTTACCAGTATTGTGCTGCGTCTGCCTGTTTGCTACAAACCCAGTTTGATCCTCGTCTGTCAGAAACAGGAGGATTTTTTCAACCTCTCAGACAGAATTGATGCATACAGTTTATAATGGATGTTGAAAACACTCATTGGCCGATATGATTTAGACTCTGATCCTGGGCTCCGGTCGGGCTCTGGTCCTGGACTTGTTCTGTGAAGGATCAGAGTTCATGTTTCTTTGGAGCTTCTGTTGGTCAAAGTGTAATAATGTGGGATCATCTTTGTGTTGTGGTCCAGTGACTGCAGAGTGACTTCCATGAGTCATATTTAACAGACAGCAGTGAGCGCCCCCTGCTGGTTCCCCTCAGTGTTGCTGTCAGTGATCCTGTAGGATTAACTGCAGTCCTGCTGCTTCACCTGCAGTGCAGCTGGGTGGTCAGAGAATCCAGGCAAAGGCACAGATAGTGGCAGACACTCTACCCACTGAGCCATGCCGCCCCTATAAACATAATCTGTACTAAAAGAAGTCACTCTCCAAAAACCAAACGGGGATAACTGAAACAGGCAACAAAACAGAGTACTTAAAGTCTGGGAAGTTAAGCTACAGGAGCAAGGTAGGCAGATAGGGACCAAAAACAGGAACAGGCAGGAATCTGAGGGGAAGAAGAGCAGAGTCCATGGAGCTGAAGCAGTCAGGGGGTAAGCAGAACTTGGTGGGGAGAACATAATCCAAGGAGGGAAACAGAGTCTGTGAAGGCATGTGAGTTAGTGATCCAGCAGGGAATGAATGAAAGCACAGAGCTTAAACAGCTGAGTGAGGTAGAGAACAGGTGAACGGAGTGAACTAATGACTGCAGCTGATGTGCATTACTGCAATCAGCAAAGTGCAGGCAGGTGAATGAGACAAGGGAGGCAGATACAGAGACCAGAGAGATGACAGGATGAGTGAGAGAAATGCAAGAGAGACAACAACAAAGAGGAAGAAGGAGAAACCTAGAGCAGGGATCATAACACCTTACCACCTGCTGACTTCAACAACAGATTGCATTCTGAACAGCTAATGCTGTTCCCCAGCAGGTTGTAATTAAAGTTACTGCCCACATATGTTACACCACCATTCTACTATTCATGAACACCTGGAAGAGTCCTGGAACTTTTGGATTCCATCACATATTAGAGAACAGATGTAGTTTAAGAATAATGACCTGAGCTAGAATGAGGGAATTTTCCAACAACTGCTGTAAGCTGCCCTTAAAAACATGTAAAATGAAAGAATCAGTCATTAAACTGGCAGCCAGAATGATAAACATCTGATGAGTGAAAATAAATGAGATTCTGTTCATTGACTGGTTCTACCATGAGGTCTGCTGTCTTTACCAAGTTGTTCCTGTGTTTTTGAACTTTCACTGAACATTTAAGCAGAAAAGTGTTTTATGACAGTTAAATTCTTTTCCATAATTCCCTCTCTCTTCTATGTTTTATCATTCTAGATGATGTCATAACATGCTTCAAATCTTCGGTTCACATCATTGGATCCAAGTTCTAAAAACTCTCTTCTGGGTGGTTTCAAAGACGAGGAAACGGTTGCAGCCATGACACAGGTAGGTCATCTACATTTGACTTTAAATTAAATCTGCTGCAAAGCTTTTTATCGCTTCAATCAAATGGAAATCATCACTTAGATATACAAGCTGTTAAACAGTGTTTTAGAAAGTAAACAGAATGACAAAGACAAGATTCTGTAGCTAATATGTAAAGTTTCACTGTTAAACCTGTAAAAAAAACAACTGATGCAACATTTTAGTCACTGAGCTCATAAAGAAGTCAAAATGAAGAAAACGAGAATCCTCTGGGGCCAAACTATGGATTGTAATTTAAAGTAAAATAAAAGAATATGATGTACAATTAGTTTCTGCTTTAAAGAAATGAAAAGGTCCATCTGCTGTTTTTGATGTAAATTTTACTCAACTTCCTTGAGTGTTTTTTCCTCAAAATGAATAAAACTGTGTTGTCTAGTTACCTTCATGCTTTTGGCCTTTTTCTGTCATTTCACACAATGTTGTTTTGAGAAATGGCACTTTAACCCTAAACCTGACAGTTTACCTTCTTTAAAGCCTTAAAATGACAGAAAAACCTTAAAAAAAGGAAAAAAATCAGCAAAATGTACAATCCCAGGATTTCACATGAGCCCACCTGTGCTTAAGTAGAGGTGGAATTTAGCTTCAAATTTATTACATTTAAATGGACGTTCTATTAGAATATCGACGGTTCTAAAAAAAATCCAACTCAGATTTACAGCAAGCATACATTCTGATATTACAACACACCTTTAAGAATACTGATCAGGATGAAAAAAGAATGAAAATAAAGTCATTTAAATGTGAGATCAGTCATAAACTCTGATTCTACAATAATTAACGTCTTCAGGATCTGTAAAGTCAAAGTGTTTTATCTGATCCAGATGTTGGAGATCTTTGATGATCTACAATCTGATTGGTGGATGACTGATGTTGCTCATATGTACAATGATTTTTCCAATCAGTGTGTTCCTCATTTTATTTATCATGTGATTTATTTCAGTTTTCTGAACTTCATGATGCTTCGTCTAAACCATGGACTCAGCTCAGTTCCTTCACAGCTTTGGTTTTCCTTCTTCTGACACAAAACTGTTCAGGTAACGACACACACCATCAAAATGTACATTTAACACAAAGATGGTTTATGTATTAAAGAAGAACATTTTAAAATATGTTCCCTCGAGAAAAGGACAACTCATAGTCCTTTGCTTCCTCACATGCCTCCTTTAAAAGCTGTAAAATCCCATCCTGTTTCTCTCCAGCTCTTCCCCAGGTGGTCGGTCCGTCTCAGCCGGTCCTGGCAACGGTTGGTTCTGACGTTCTTTTGTCGTGTCGGCTGGAACCTGCCGTCGATGCTTCAGACATGTCCATAGAGTGGTCCAGAGAAGACCTAGACCCTTCATATGTCTATGTGTGGTGGGATAGAGAGGAACTAGAAAGTTCTAAACATCCTGATTATAAAGGAAGAACGTCACTGTTATTTGGTCAACTGGAGTCTGGAAACGTTTCACTGAAACTCTCCAACGTGAAACCGTCTGATGAGGGAAAATACAAATGCTTCAGTCCAACACTGGGTCGAGGATGTACTGTTGAACTGGTCGTTGGTGAGTTAATACTGAAAGTTTAAGACTCAGATAATTGAGGTTTGTCAGGTTTTCTAAACATGTTTCTGTGTCTGATCAGAACAAAGACTGTAGGAATGAGTCACTGCTCCAGTTTTAGGGTTTGTTTATGAGTGCAGCTCAGACAGAGTGACAGGTTTTACAGTTAACTGCTTGATCCACATTCCAGCAGCTGTTTCTCAGGTCCTTGTTTCTTTCTAATCCACGCCATCATCTCTGTGGAGGTGGTGTCCATTGTTCTGATCAGGTCAAATAAAGCAGAACCTGAACCAGTGAAACTCCTCCTCTGTAGGAAAACAGGACAAAGGCCTCACAGCAGCAGCATTTTACAATCCAGGACTACTTTATAGCACCAGAAGGTTCAGTTTATACACAATCTAACAGGTTTTTGGTCTCACAGAGCAAATATAATGAGAACCGATGGCATTGACTGGTTCAGTAGACATTATAGATCTCACACATACATGTACTGTTTGTCAACCATAGAACAGGTTTTCATGAGTTTCAGAATAACTTGTGGCTTAATTCAGTTCTCCTTTAGTGCAGCGTTTCTCCATTTAATCTACAGATTCATGCAACCCCCTGAAGTTTAAATGGACAATATTTGCCTCTCATCCATCAGCCCTCAGAGGAAGCACACTGCCATATTTTATGGTTTCAAACACTAAAGTCTCTCATTTACAGAATAATTCAGACTCTCTGTTGCGGCTCCAGATTGCAGTCAGTTTTAAATCCTCCTTCAGATGAATCTAGAACTTCACTGGAGTCCACTGAGGCAAACTGAACTGACTGGATGTAGTTTAAGTTGAAGGAAGTTTCTGTTGTTGATCAAACCATGGTGAGGTAAAGATCAGAGAGGAGGATAAAACATTTCAATCAGCTGTCCAGCCAAACTGATAAAAGGAGAAAGTTCTGTTCAATAAGCCAACATTTAACAGTTTATCCAAGAAGGCTTGAAGCTTCAACTACAACCCAAAGGGCTTCTACAAAGTGCTGAACAAAGAGTCCACATGTTTATCAGAGACATTCCAGTTTTTGATTCTTATTAAATTAAAGAAAATGTAAAAACATGTTGTCACTTTGAGTTCAAGAGTTATTGAGAGTATTAATATAAAAAATGTCTATTTTTTCTTTTTAACATGAAATCTACATTCTGATTCAACTGAAATGTGTCATCAATGATGTTTTCTCATTTCTAATCAGCATATTTTTGGCCTGATTTTAGTGCTTTACTGTCCATACGTTAGATGAGGCAGGATTCAGTAACCAGGTCACCCACATGTTTCTTTATTTTAAATCCTCAACCTGATCAAACATAACTGAGGATGCGGATTAGTTCTGGTTTCAGGTGGACTCTGTAGCTCCTCTAAAACCTCCATGTCACAGTCTTGATTGTAGGTTTCTTTCAGAACTTCATTAAAATGCAGTTTTACTTTAGAGGAACGGGATTTTTCAGAGACAGAGTTCTAACAAAATGTGCAAACACTGAAGGAGTCTGATCACTTCCTGTTTTAAGGAGCTTGTTAGAAGCTGGTAAAGTTGTGAGATAGTTCTGTCCTTTTCTACTGTCTGATGTTTCCCTTCTTATCTTCAGGTACTGATCCATTTACAGTCATCAGTCTAGCAGGACTTGGTAGAACCAGCAGCTCAGTGGACTTAAAGTGTGAGTCTGCAGGCTGGTATCCAGAACCTGAGGTGTTGTGGCTGGACGCTGATGGAAACCTCCTCTCTGCTGGACCTACAGAGTCAGACAGAGGTCCTGATGACCTCTATACTGTCATCAGCAGAGTGACTGTGGAGAAGAAACACGGCAACAACTTCACCTGCAGAGTCCAGCAGAACAAGATCAAGCAGAGCAGAGAGGCTCTGATACACGTTACAGGTAGTTTGTGTTCACACTGACTAAATCCACTGTTCAGGTTATAATAAATGTCTCATTATTCCATGTTTTATTGTTTCAGATGAGTTCTTTAAGGTCCAGTCCAGTAACACCTCCACTATAGTCGGTTTGACTGTTGGTCTGACTGCTGCCTTCGTCCTGTTCATTCTAGCAGTTTTTCTTTTTGTTCGCACAAGAAGACAAAAGAGTAAGTCACATTAATGTAAAACTATTGACCTTTGTAAAGTATTGAAGCTTTAATGGAAACCATAATATAAGAGACTTTAATTCATTACAACTGTCTGGACTGTCGTTCTTTCTGTATTTAAATACTGATGGTTTTATTTCTATTTATATTTAGGGAAAAAGAAGACTTTGGTCAATCAAAAAGAAGAACAGATTGAACTAGTAAGTACAGAAAGAGAAGTTTGACTGCTGGTAGATGAAGAAAGACTCCAAGATCAGGAGATGACAGAAAGTAAAGTCAAGTTTGATGTAAACAAACAATTATGGGATAAAGGAAGAAGGTTTGTGTCTGTAAAGCAGATCAGACGTCAGAATTCAAGCTGGAAGACGAGTAAAGAATCTGTGGAGAAGAAAAAGCAGATGTAGTTTATCAGTGAACAGAGGAAGTGGTTCAGTACAGAAACAGAGAAAACAGCTTTAGCAAACTTCAGTGGAGAGAAAAGGAAGTTTCTATTAAACACAAACTCACATGTTTCTGTTTAATAACGACATGTTTGTTGCAACCAAAGAGTGTGAACCTGAACAGACGATCAGTAACTAAAGAGCAGGAGTCAATTGACTCCTTATTTTTACTCAAATGAAGCAAAATTGTGCAATGTTGATTCACTAAAGAAGCCTGTCCTTCAATGACAGTTATATTCTGCATGTTTAAATGTTCTTGGGGGGAGAAACCGATTCATTCATGGACCATTCATACAGATGATGTTCATATAGGATTTTCAGTTTGTAACCAAGAATGAATTTAGAGTCAATATACCCCAAATAGTGAGTTGCAGAATACTGAAAATTTAGAAATTGTTGCTGTTTTCTTGTCCAGGTTGCTTTTGAAAAAGATTTTAAGCCCAGTGAGTCTTACCTGGTTAAATAAACATTGATTGATTGATTGATTGATTGACTGAGCACTCTTCACTCAACAGGTGGCTCAAGTGAGAAAGCAAAAACGTTGTGAAGCATGTGCTGATGATATTCAGCATTTTGATGAGATACACTCAGCACAGTCAGTCTGTTCCTGTGCCCTAAATGCTCTTCATGTAGTACATATTCTTGGAAAGAGAAAAAGAAAGGTTTCTGCTGCTCTCATCATAGTTTACAGTCTGTGAAAACTTATACCACTTTCCACGAACCACTTTGTGTCAGGATAACTGAGACTGGCTTGATCCCTAATAATGATGGGTTGCAATGAATCATGAGCCGGTTTATACTGGACATATTTGGTGACTTTTACGAGATTATTATGAGTACAGAGTTGATATGTTGATATCAACAAAGTCGATATCAAAGTTGATATGTTCCTTGTGAATTTAAATACAATATTTTCTGTCTATAGAAAAAAGAATCAAATCCACCACCAACTGCATCCAGTTACTGCCCATTCACTTTTTTTGGCCCCATGGGGCTCATGGAAATGGTCAGTTTGGACGTGTTTTGTCAATTAAATATTTACATTTCAATTGCTGCAGTCACCCTCCCTAAAACAAATTGGAGCCAAGAAGCACAAAAAAGCATCAAGGAGCAACGTTGATTTGATGTCAAGTATTTTGATTTACGATGTAATTGTGCAGTAAAATGATGTGGGATTGATCCCTTTGTATGGCCTCTTTACCACAATAACGATCTCAAAGCCTCTTCAAGCTATTTATGGTAGTAGTCACAATCTTCACTATTTCTAAACATCAAATTGACCTCAAGGTGCCCGCTGGGAAAAAGAAGTTAATGGTTGTATGTAAAGAAACAGCAGCTTCTGGATGAAAACACAAGATGGAGACTGAACTGTAGATTCTGGAGGAAAAGATGGAAAATAACAAGGTCTGACATCTCTGGAATATCAATGAAGGTTCAGTAATTCTGATTTTACCTACAGCTGGAGAGAAATCATTCAGAAACCAACAATCAGCTCCATCAGGAGAAACAGAAAAATGAGACCCTGAGGAATCAGCTGGTAGAGGTAAATCTCATCATCATCATCTTTATAAAGAAACTTAATTAAACCTCAACTTTTTCTGGGATATTGATATTCAGTAATTCTGACTTTACCTGCAGCTGTTGGGAAATCATTCAGAAACCAACAATCAGCTCCATCAGGAGAAACAGAAAAATGGGACCCTGAGGAATCAGCTGGAAGAGGTAAATCTCATCATCATCATCTTTATAAACAAACTTAATAAAACCTCAACTTTTTCTGGAATATCGATGAAGGTTCAGTAATTCTGACTTTACCTGCAGCTGTTGGGAAATCATTCAGAAACCAACAATCAGCTCCATCAGGAGAAACAGGAAAATGAGACCCTGAGGAATCAGCTGGAAGAGGTAAATCTCATCATCATCATCTTTATAAACAAACTTAATAAAACCTCAACCTTTTCTGGACTATCGATGAAGGTTCAGTAATTCTGACTTTACCTGCAGAAACAGAAAAGTCTCCTGCATTCGATGGGCGCTGATGTTAATTTTAGTTCTTAATAAATGTAAAGTTTGATCTGCTGTAGATTCTAACAGTTACAGTTTACAGCAGAAGTGAGAACAAACCGTGTAAAACCACTTCAATGTCAGATCATTCACAGCTGGATGCACAGTAACTGCATCACCTCTAAGGTGAACACTCGGTGTTTTCTGCTCTGTGAAATTAAAAACTATCAGCCTCACACCTTAAAATCACAGCATGTGTTTCTCTACCTGCAGCTGAAGATAAATCATTCAGAAACCAAGAATCAGCTCAAGGTGGAGAAACAGAGAAATGAGAACCTGGAGTCTGAGTTGGAAGAGGTAAAGCTCACCATCATCACCTTTATAAATAAAAACTGACATATTCACTGATCTCTGTCTCACCATGATGTAATGTTGATAAAATTAATGAAGCGATGTTCACTTTGAACACAAACAATGATTTTATAAATATCCACTTTAAATGTGAGCATAAATCAGTGAAGGTCAGTAAAAGGAAGTAAAGTTTGGAAACACTGTGGTGTCACTTCCACTGCACAAACATCCATCATTCTGAAAGCAACAATTATCTTCATAAACCACTGAACTACATTCTCATTTTTCACACAAATCTGTTTTCTGAAAAGAATTCTCAGAATGTGACGTTGTAGGAAAAGTTTAGTTTGAAAGAGACACAAAGTTTCCTAAAGAAGACATAAAACAGGATTCATGTTCCATGTGGAACTTTTATTCTGACACTTTGGTTTCACTTTCATTCACTGGTTGGTTACATTTCTGCAGTTAGAAAAACACCATGATTTGGGTAAAATATGAACCTTTGAAAACATGTTTGAAGACTTTCTGTCATTTTCTGTTATCAGGTTGACAAGAAATAAAAGAAAAGATGTTGATGAGAAACATATCAAACATGTATTTTAGCTAAACATGAACATCATGTTGACAGACAGAGTTACTGAATTAAAATAAGGTGATAAAGTGAATGTTCCAAGCAGCTGGTTCAGAGCAGAACTTCCTCACCATCTAAAGCTACAGAAACAGAGATTTAACAGAACTCAGCTGTGTTCCATGAAGATGGTTTTAATGAGTCTACAACCAATCAGAAGTCACACATTAATTTACAGATGTGTTCAATAAATAAACTATTTGTTGAATGAGAAGCTGAACTGATGAAGACTGAGAGAAAACTGAAGACAGTGATCCAGAACAAGATCCAGGAGGTTCATGTTTTCTCTCTGATCATTGATCTGCTCTCATCTCTCTTCTCTTTTCATATCATACTGGTCTGTTGTTGAGACCAAAACAACCTCAAATATCCAGAAGAACAAGACAACAAACAGCTGTTTTTAGTTCCACAGTGATCTCTGATTCTGATTTTATTTTTCATGTTTGGTTAAAAAAATGATAGTATTTTCCATTCTTCTTTAAAACCAGAATCAGTGTTGTTCCTGAACTGTCTTTCACCAGATAAAGGTTTTTAATCTTTGATGTGTATTTAAAGTTGTTTTTAAGAACTGTCCTCAGCATCAGTTACATCATTTCTCATTTTTTTCCACACTGTCTTTGTCTTTCATTATTTTTATTGATTGTTTACTGCTGCAGGCTAAATTAAAAACCCTAGAATAAAGAGAAGGAATAAAAACCTGAGAGAAAACCAGAATCAGGGAAGGTGGCTATCGGCCTTGACCAGTCAGAGTAGGGATGACGGGGAAATTCACACCCCAGTGGCCACAGACTGTAATATCAGGTGATTTCCTTCCATTGGGAGCAGCTTCAGCTTCAGTGTCTAACCCAAGGACCCTGATGGAGTGATCAGGGATTGAACCACAGCTGCCCTGTGGCTGTAAGGTTATTAACAAGGTCCAGCAGGATGTAACACATTACACCTACTTTATATTTTCTACAGTAGCTTCCTGTCAGCTTTATTTATGTGGGAACAACTACAAACATCTAGAGTTGACCAAAGTGCTGCAGCTGGTAATTATCCAGCTGTAACAGAACTAAGTGGAACAAGCAATCTGTTTATAAAATAGAATAAAACTGTACAATACAGTTAAAAAAAAGACAGATTTGGAGATCTAGGATTAAAGTTTATGTCTGTAAAAGGAGCAGATGCTGTTCCTCTGAGGTTGAAGTCTCCTTGTTGGTCTTTCCTCTGTCCATCATGTTCATGAAGATGCAGTGGAAAGAAAATGTACAGGAGAGGTTCAAAAATAAGATCTTTAATTACACAAAAGGTCTGAGCCTTGACTCTGCAGACAGAAGACATGATCATTTTAACACGCACACACTACCAGTCTACAGTTTGGACACTACTTCTCATTTTAGAATGTTAACAGAGTGTCAGTCATCTTCCAGTGTCCTTCCCTTCTGGCCATGTCCATCCACTCTGATCATCGTCTACCACATCTAACTATGATTACTGGGACCATTGATCGCTCTGATCATTCAGTAGATGACAACTTTTATAATTCTGCTTTCTCATGTCCAGTTGCCAAGACGATGTGTCCTCATTTAAAGTCGGCAGGACAGGCAGAACATTAGAAAGACCTTTTTAGCAAATTGTCCAACAACCTCCACCACACCAACAACACAACTGTTCATTAACTGCTGACATGTTCCTTGACTTTATCAGGTAGCCACGATGATTTCAGAAGTCCTCAGAAACATCCTGGATGATCTGAAAGATGATGAGCTCCATAAATTCCAGTGGTTCCTGCAGCAGCCCAACAATGTTCAAGGTCTCCCAGCCATCAAAGAGAGCCGAGTAAAGAAAAAAAACAAATGTGACACTGTGGATGTGATGGTACAGACTTATGGACTTCAGAGAGCTGTGCAGGTGACCAGGATGGTTTTAGAGAAGATCTCCAGGAATGATCTGCTGGAGAGGTTTCCTGCCAGCAGCTCAGGACCAGAAGGTCAGTGACAAGACAAGAACAACATGATATCATAAAAGTCAGAAAGATGCATGAAGGTTCTGCTACAGTTTGATAGAGTTCAGGTTCTGTTACAGTCTGATAGAGTTCAGGTTCTGTTACAGTCTGACAGAGTTCAGGTTCTGTTACAGTTTGATAGAGTTCAGGTTCTGTTACAGTCTGATAGAGTTCAGGTTCTGCTATAGTCTGACAGAGTTCAGGTTCTGCTACAGTTTGATAGAGTTCAGGTTCTGCTACAGTTTGATAGAGTTCAGGTTCTGTTACAGTCTGACAGAGTTCAGGTTCTGCTACAGTCTGATAGAGTTCAGGTTCTGTTACAGTCTGACAGAGTTCAGGTTCTGTTACAGTTTGATAGAGTTCAGGTTCTGTTACAGTCTGATAGAGTTCAGGTTCTGTTACAGTTTGATAGAGTTCAGGTTCTGTTACAGTCTGATAGAGTTCAGGTTCTGTTACAGTCTGATAGAGTTCAGGTTCTGTTACAGTCTGATAGAGTTCAGGTTCTGTTACAGTTTGATAGAGTTCAGGTTCTGTTACAGTCTGATAGAGTTCAGGTTCTGTTACAGTCTGATAGAGTTCAGGTTCTGTTACAGTCTGATAGAGTTCAGGTTCTGCTACAGTCTGACAGAGTTCAGGTTCTGTTACAGTCTGATAGAGTTCAGGTTCTGCTACAGTCTGATAGAGTTCAGGTTCTGTTACAGTTTGAAAGAGTTCAGGTTCTGTTACAGTTTGATAGAGTTCAGGTTCTGTTACAGTCTGATAGAGTTCAGGTTCTGCTACAGTCTGACAGAGTTCAGGTTCTGCTACAGTTTGATAGAGTTCAGGTTCTGTTACAGTCTGATAGAGTTCAGGTTCTGTTACAGTTTGATAGAGTTCAGGTTCTGTTACAGTTTGATAGAGTTCAGGTTCTGTTACAGTTTGATAGAGTTCAGGTTCTGTTACAGTCTGACAGAGTTCAGGTTCTGCTACAGTTTGATAGAGTTCAGGTTCTGTTACAGTCTGACAGAGTTCAGGTTCTGCTACAGTTTGATAGAGTTCAGGTTCTGTTACAGTCTGATAGAGTTCAGGTTCTGCTACAGTCTGACAGAGTTCAGGTTCTGTTACAGTCTGATAGAGTTCAGGTTCTGCTACAGTCTGACATAGTTCAGGTTCTGTTACAGTCTGATAGAGTTCAGGTTCTGCTACAGTCTGACAGAGTTCAGGTTCTGTTACAGTTTGATAGAGTTCAGGTTCTGTTACAGTCTGATAGAGTTCAGGTTCTGTTACAGTTTGATAGAGTTCAGGTTCTGCTACAGTCTGATAGAGTTCAGGTTCTGCTACAGTCTGACAGAGTTCAGGTTCTGTTACAGTCTGACAGAGTTCAGGTTCTGTTACAGTCTGATAGAGTTCAGGTTCTGTTACAGTCTGACAGAGTTCAGGTTCTGTTACAGTCTGATAGAGTTCAGGTTCTGCTACAGTCTGACAGAGTTCAGGTTCTGCTACAGTTTGATAGAGTTCAGGTTCTGTTACAGTCTGACAGAGTTCAGGTTCTGCTACAGTCTGACAGAGTTCAGGTTCTGCTACAGTCTGACAGAGTTCAGGTTCTGTTACAGTCTGATAGAGTTCAGGTTCTGTTACAGTTTGAAAGAGTTCAGGTTCTGTTACAGTTTGATAGGGTTCAGGTTCTGCTACAGTCTGACAGAGTTCAGGTTCTGCTACAGTTTGATCGAGTTCAGGTTCTGCTACAGTTTGATCGAGTTCAGGTTCTGTTACAGTCTGACAGAGTTCAGGTTCTGCTACAGTTTGATAGAGTTCAGGTTCTGTTACAGTCTGATAGAGTTCAGGTTCTGTTACAGTTTGATAGAGTTCAGGTTCTGTTACAGTTTGATAGAGTTCAGGTTCTGTTACAGTCTGATAGAGTTCAGGTTCTGCTACAGTCTGATAGAGTTCAGGTTCTGCTACAGTCTGACAGAGTTCAGGTTCTGTTACAGTCTGATAGAGTTCAGGTTCTGTTACAGTCTGATAGGGTTCAGGTTCTGTTACAGTCTGATAGAGTTCAGGTTCTGTTACAGTCTGATAGAGTTCAGGTTCTGTTACAGTCTGACAGAGTTCAGGTTCTGTTACAGTCTGACAGAGTTCAGGTTCTGCTACAGTCTGATAGAGTTCAGGTTCTGCTACAGTCTGACAGAGTTCAGGTTCTGCTACAGTCTGACAGAGTTCAGGTTCTGTTACAGTTTGACAGAGTTCAGGTTCTGTTACAGTCTGATAGAGTTCAGGTTCTGCTACAGTCTGATAGAGTTCAGGTTCTGCTACAGTCTGACAGAGTTCAGGTTCTGCTACAGTCTGACAGAGTTCAGGTTCTGCTACAGTCTGACAGAGTTCAGGTTCTGTTACAGTCTGATAGAGTTCAGGTTCTGTCAGTTTTTGCTGAGTCCACATTAAGGTCAGTTCTTCTTTAAAATCTACTGATCAACCCTGCTTACTGAATGCTGCCCCCTGCTGTTTAAACCTTGATATAAGCTCTTTCAATTCTCCTGCTGTCAAGCATATTTGCTCTACTCAGACTGTTACTCATTATATTTTGCACTCTATCTGCAATGCCACTTTATCTCATGGTCATGTTTACATTTCACTCACTTCTTCTTATCTTAGTTCTTAGTTGTTGCTTGGTTCTCGTTTTTCTTCCGTTGTCCCTAGATTCCTTGAGTTTTGCTTTCTCGTCCTTAATTTACTTAATTTTTGCCTTTTTAAAATGTATTTTGTACATTATATTTCTAAATTCATCTACACTACCAGTGTAAAGTTTGGACAGTCCTTCTTATTCAATTCCTTTTATTTTTTTGTATTCTCCAGTATTGCAGCATTGATTAATACTGAAGATTAACACTTTTTTGTTTTCAACATAATTCCAAATGTATTCTTTTATAGTTTGGTATCTTCAGTATTAATCTGCAGTGTATAAATAAAAAGCATTGAATGAGAAGTTGTGTCCAAACTTTTTGACTGGTAGTGTGTGTCGCGACTTCAACGAATAAAAGTCGCTGAGAGACTGATACTGGGCCTATTTGTCCAACGCGCTAAACAAAAGAACCCACTGAGATTTCCATATAATTAATTTGACCTTTTATTGAAGAAAAAGATAATCAATTCATGATAACGTGCACAAACTTCTAATCAAAGAAAAATAACGAAAATAGCAAATGTAGCGAATGTAGCGATAATAGCAATCAACAAAAAATACGGCGACCCATTTCACTCCCTGTCTAACAAACAAAAACATCAAGACAGGGAAACAGGTGAATATATTTGCTTAATTTTCCCCGTCAATATCCAGGTGACCCGCTATTAACCTATTTATCATAATCATAAAATAATACTATAGTGAAACAAACACACAATTATTATACCCTTAATTTTATCATGAAACAATTCATGCATGGCTCCTAAAGTGTGTCTGTGTGTGTGTGTTCTTGTACTTGCTACATGGTGAGGACCACTTTCTGCATTTAACCATCAAAGTGAGGACATTTTTACAAAGTGAGGACATTTTGGCCGGTACTCACTTTGAAACAGCCATGTTTGAGGGTGAAGACTTGTTTTTAGAGAACAGGTATGAATTGAGGTTTGGTTAAGGTTAGGGTAAGGATTAAGTTCAGGCAATCAGTTGTGATGGTTAAGGTTAGGGTAAGGCTCTAGGAAATGCATTACGCCTATGGATGGCCTCACTAAGGTAGAAGTACAAACGTGTGTGTGTGTGTGTGTGTGTGTGTGTGTGTGTGTGTGTGTGTGTGTGTGTGTGTGTGTGTGTGTGTGTGTGTGTGTGTGTGTGTGTGTGTGTCCGGCCAGGTGCTGGCTATACTTGTGGGGACCAAATGTCCCCACAACTGTAGGAAAACCAAAAACAATGTCATTTGTGGGGACCTCATTTGGATCCCCATGAGGGGAAACCGTGTTTTCTTGGCCATGTTGTTGTTAGTGAGAAAAGTAAAAGTGCAAAAACGTTTCTTTAGGGTTAGGCATTGTTTTGGTCTGGGTTAGGGGTTAGATATGAATGGGAGTCAATGGTAGATCCCCACAATGATAGAAAAACATAGTGTGTGTGTGTGTGTATGGGAAAATTAGGGGCGAGTCCAAACGTTGGCCTGGTAGTGTGTATATATATATATATATATATCAGTATATATATTTCTACTACTGTTGCACGAAGAGAGAATAACATAATTTCAATTCTTGGTATGTCATGTGCATATTGAAGAATTGACTATAAAGCTGACTTTGAGAAATACTAAAATTAGTTCTGTATGAGCTGACCTTCTGTGGAAGCAAAGCATGTCTCACCTCTTCTCACCAAATAATGAGTCGATCAGACAGTTTCTGAAGATTCTTCATTCATTCTGTTTAGCTGGGATTGGTCCTGCAGTTTACAACCAGAGGGAAGCTGACCAATCAGCTCTCAGTAAGGACAGAGACATGTTGTTGAAGCAGCTGCATTCCAAATCACAAACCTTTAAGTTTAAATACATCCTATACAAAGTGTTCACTGTGTCCTGCAGTGTTCAAACAATTATAACAAACTACTTGATAATATGGAGCCTTAAACTGTGACTATCCCAGTCTGTAGTAATGTGGTGTCATTTGACTGTGAGTCTCAGCAGCTCAAACTTATTTCTATTACCACGACACATTGTTAAGTGCTATGACTGTTTATAGAATGTGGATCAGAACGGCCAGAAAAACATGTTAGTTTGCATTCTACAAAATCAGTTTGAATGCTGTAGGACATCTGGGTAGTTCTGACATCCTACGTTTAACATAAATGTGTAACCTTTTTCCAGATGATCAGACACATAATTTTGTTAAAAACATACCTGACATGTTTCGACGGAGCCTTCCGTCTTTGTCAGAGGTGCCACTAGGTGGTGTGTGACGCAGTTAAAAACCAGCTGATGTTCATGTACATTTAACATAATATGTACTGGGACGTACTATATTTAACATAATATTTATTGGGACGTACTACATCTTTTTCTGTGTGTACCATCTGACATGTTAGCGTGTAGTACTATGTAACATTACGTTATACTTTTAGACCATCATTGTGCAAAAAGTCGAGGAGACTTGCCTATCTCTGTACTGCCTCATCCACATTCCTATCCTGTTATCTTCGATAGTTAACCATCTGGGTCGTCCTTTAGCTGAGCTGATCTTTCAATCACTTTTTTCAGCCACTTTCTTCCAAATGATCAGGGTAAGTTGCTGCTTTATGTGCAGAGTTTAGGATGAAACTCCCATTAATATGTTTGGACATTTATAATTCCCATTCACTAAAATAACCTTTTTGAAGCATTAAAAATCTTACACACAATTGGCACAACTTTTATTACCATCAGAAGTTATAAGTGGTTAATTAAAATGTCAACTTCTTTGTAGTTGCTTGTGTTTTTCTAACAACAACAGCAGAGGTTTCTGCAGACACACACCTCACACTGTTACCTTCATGTTTGACACAGATCAGACTGTTCCGGTACCAGAACCACGTCCCATCACATATTACCAACAGAAGCTTCAGTCAAACTTCCAGGACACGTTTAAGGTTACAACAGAGGGGTGTGCAGCAGATAAGCAGCGTCTGGTTGATATCTACACAGAGCTGTACATCACAGCTGGCCGGGACGTGCACATCAACACACAGCATGAGGTCCTACAGATTGACAAGGTGTGGAAGCCATCAGACACAGAGACACAGATCAAACCCAGAGACATTTTGAAGCATCCCTCTGGAAAATACATAAACATCAGAACAGTGCTGACCAATGGGATTGCAGGGATTGGAAAAACATTCCTCATGCGCAAGTTTGTGTTGGACTGGACTGAAGAAAGAACAAATCAAGACGTGCATCTTATTTTCCCGTTCACTTTCTGTGCCCTGAATTCACTGCAGGGAAAAGAGTTTGGTTTGGCAGAGCTCATTCATTTCTGTATCCCAGAAACTAAAGACGTCACAGTGGAGGCTCTGAATTACATCTTTACAGCTCTGCAGTCATCAGGAAACAGCAGCTACAAGAAGAGCAGATTCAAACTGCTGTTTCTGTTTGATGGACTGGACGAGAATCGCCTTCATCTGGACTTTGATATCAACAACATTCCCTCCGTGGATGTAACAAAGTCAACAAAAATAGAAGTCCTGCTGAGGGAACTTATCAGTGGAAACCTGTTACCCTCAGCTCGCCTCTGGATAACCACACGACCTGCAGCAGCCAATCAGATCCCTGAAAACCTCATCAACACTATAACAGAGGTCAGAGGGTTCACTAACTCACAGAAGGAGGAGTACTTCAGGAAGAGATTCAGAGATAAGAAAAAGGCCAGAAGCATCATCTCCCACATGAAGAAGTCACAAAGCCTCCACATCATGTGCCACATCCCAGTGTTCTGCTGGATCACTGCTACAGTTCTGGAGGAGCTGCTGAGAAGCAGAGAGGGAGGAGATCTGCCCAGACCCCTGACTGAGATGTACACAGAGTTTCTAAGATTTCAGATTGATCACACAAAAGAAAAGTACGGTCTAGAAAAGTGCATTCAGTTCATTAAGTCATTAGCTAAACTGGGTTTTGAACAGCTGCAGAAGGGAAACCTGATCTTCTATGAGAAAGATCTGAGAGAAAGTGGCATTGATGTGAATGAAGCCTCAGTGTACTCAGGAGTGTTCACAGAGATCTTCAAAGCAGAGCGTGGACGAAAACAGGAAGACAAGGTGTTCTGCTTCGTCCATCTGAGTGTTCAGGAGTTTCTGGCTGCTCTTCATGTTCATCTGACCTTCATCAACTCTGGAATCAACCTGCTGGAAGAACAACAACAAACAACCTCCAACAAACCTGATCCAACAGTTTTCTACCAGAGAGCTGTGGACGAGGCCTTACAGAGTCCAAACGGACACCTGGACTTGTTCCTGCGCTTCCTCCTGGGTCTGTCACTGCCGACCAATCAGAATCTCCTACGAGGCCTGCTGACACAGACAGGAAGTAGCTCACAGACCAATCAGAAAACAGTGGAGTACATCAAGGAGAAGATCAGTGAGGATGTGTCTGCAGAGAGAAGCATCAATCTGTTCCACTGTCTGAATGAACTGAAGGATGTTTCTCTAGTGGAGAAGATCCAACAGTCCCTGAGATCAGGACGTCTGTCCACAGATGAACTGTCTCCTGCTCAGTGGTCAGCTCTGGGCTTCATCTTACTGTCATCAGGAGAACATCTGGACGTGTTTGACCTGAAGAAATACTCTGCTTCAGAGGAGGTTCTTCTGAGGCTGCTGCCAGTGGTCAAAGCCTCCAAGAAAGTTGTGTAAGTAGTTGGAGACTGAAGATCCTTTTTCATTTTGCTGCTGTTTCATCAGTATAATCTTCTTTTTGTCTCTTCAGACTGAGTGGCTGTAATCTGTCAGAGAGAAGCTGTGGAGCTCTGTCCTCAGTCCTCAGCTCCCAGTCCTCCAGTGTGACAGAGCTGGACCTGACTAACATCAACCTGCAGGATTCAGGAGTGGAGAGTCTTTCTGCTGGACTGGAGAGTCCACACTGTAAACTGGAAGCTCTCAGGTCAGGACTCCTTAACCTGTTCAACTGATGACCATTTAAAATGTGTTTTTATTCATGATTAGCAGAACAGCTGAGGTGGGAGGTTTTCTGTATTTGTATGACTCACATCAGTTGTGTTACTGACCTTTAGCTCTAGTTTCTCTTCATGAGGCCTCTTCCACTACAGCAGGGGTCGGGCAACCCGCGGCTCCGGAGCCGCATGCGGCTCTTTCAGCCCTCTGTTGTGGCTCCCTGTAACTTTGGAAAATAAATTGTTCTGCCTTTCAGGCGCGTTTCAATGCATTTTAATATAGACAATTTTATTGTGAAATTACCGCTCTTATTTTGACGTGTCACTCCACCACATGAGAGCGCAGAGTTGAAGCAGAGAGACAACATGGAGCTTCCGATTCCCACACGTTTCATGCCTTTTTTTTGTTTTACTCCTGGAGAAGCACCATCTGTAGTTTCACATCGTTTTGTACTCAAGAATGGCAAGCCTGTATATTAAAGCTCCACTCCAAGAAAGACACATCTTGTCTTTGAGTCAAAAGTACTCATGATAGGGTAATACACGTTACTCGCAAGAACACGGCTCGATGTCCAGGCAGCAGGTCAGAGAGTCAGAGGAGTGTCGTCTTGTAAAACAGGGCAGAGACTTACCGGAGAAAAGTTATTAAAGGTTATTAGCTTAAGATAAATGGATAAATAGATTTTACAAGTTAAATAGATATTCGCAAAATATTGATTTCCAGCTAACGTTATGTAACATATGAGGTCCAGGAGCAAAAATGACATTAACCAAGTAAGATAAATAGTAGTGGAAGGACACGATTAAAACCTGTTAAGGTACACCGGCCCGCGGGATGATATCTGCATAAGCATTTTGCAAAATAGAACGACACTGCAAACGCGATTATACAAACACTATACACACATAGAAAGCTGAGATTCTCATGAATCCGCTGGTATAAACCACTTTCAGATGTGATTACCACAGCGGGTAATATAAACACATTTGTCCAACAAACAACAAATCACGTAAAGGTGTACAGCTCACCTTTGGACACTCGTTCTTGGTCATAAATGAAGATAATCCACAAAAACCGGCCAGAACCCAAGCTTAGCCATCCAGAGGAAACAATCCAGTATAATACTTTGTCCAAAACATGTCTCGAAATAAGTAAAAAATCCAGAAATCGATCGGCTCCGTGCACGTGCACGCGGTGCGTGGTGGTGCTGTGCGTTTCATATTCACTGCATTTTTGTAAATAAGTTTATCAAACATGCTTATATTTCCTTCGTTCGGCATTCACAATGGATACTGAAGGCTTCTCTTCCGCTTCAAACCGAAGTTCAACCAATCAAGTGACTCTGTTCCGCCTACCACGGCGAAAGAGCCAACCGTGGCCGAGACTGACAGATTTGGACTACATCACTGACTGACTTACTTCTCAGCAAATCACGTCGGAGGAAACGTTAGATTGACAGGCCTGGTTGCCAATGAGCTTGCTGAATGGCTTGAATATAAATCCCGCCTCTGCCAGCGGGTTTATGTCATTTCCCAGACGTGTGCTCCAGGCTCCACCTGCTGTCTCTATCTATTCTTCACAATCTGTGTGTCTGATCGACACTGAAGCCTATCTGAAGTGATTTTTTGAGTTCTTTATTAGTTTTTGGAGTGAAAGTAATGTGAAAACGGGCTGAAAAACAAACGTATACCATTGTGCAGAGGGTATACAGAGGGTGTCCAACATTGACAGGGGCGAGGCATATCAGTACAAATACATGTGTGAAACACTCATTTCTTGTAGTATTGCTCTTAAATTTTGACCTGAACTATGTAAGACCCCAGGCTTTTGCAATATTGTGTTTTCAAGCTCTTACAGTGCTGCCACACTGATTTTCAGGTGTTTTATTAGGGAAAAAATGTAGGCGAGAAAAAAATTCATCCTAATTCAGTGTGTGCCAACATGAAATACTCTGTGCCAGTAGCACCCAGAGTAATTCTGACTGCACTGGGTGAAAATTCAGGTTGTCAGCCTTCAAATGAGACCCCAACCATGCCTGTACTCCAAACAGTTCAAGAACAGCATTCAATTTGCTTTCTGTAGATCTTCAGTAGAAATTTCGGGCGGAAATTGCCTGTACTTTAAAGCGTTAAAAAATGAATCTATCTAATTAGAGGTCGATTAACAAGGGCATAGAGGTAAAAAAGTGATATATGCAGTGTTGTCTTCATTTTAAATGCCAAAAGGATTTTGCGGCTCCCGGTGTTTTGTTTTCTGTGGGAAACGGGTCGAAATGGCTCTTTGAGTGTTAAAGGTTGCCGACCCCTGCACTACAGGAACTGAACAACCTGGAACCTGCATCACAGAACCAGAACCTGTAAGAACCTGTGAAGTCTTGGTTCCAGGTTCTCTTTTAGTTTCCACTGTTTTACTAAATAGAATGTTTCAGATAGACATTGATGAAAAGGAAACACCAGAACAAACATCTCATCTTCACATTTAAACTTGTTTTATGGATCTTCACCAGGTTGTTTTCTCCTGACTAGATCATTTCTTGTGTTGTTTCTACTCTCAGATGTTCGTCTCTTTGGATAAAAGTGTCTGATAAATGAAACTGTAGAAAGTTCAGTTTGTTCAATGACTGAACTCAGTGCAGTTCAGCTGGTGGACAGTTGGACTGTTGTTTCCGTTCTTATTTGAGGTTCAGGTCCAATTCCTTCTCACCATTGGAGCCCAAACAGCCACTGAAGCAGTGTTGTCTTCTGTCTTCACTGAGATCAAAGGGATGCTCAGTTCAGATCGTCTTGATCTACTCATGGTCTGGAGAGATTTGGGGTGTTTAACAGCAGAGGTGAGAGAGTGCAGGTAGGAAGGTCTAGATGGCAAAGAGAAATAGACAGACTAGTAAAGGAAAGGAGGCAGTTAAAGAAGCAGTGGAGGAAGGTATCAGAAGAAGAAATGGAGGAAATTAATGTGTTGTAGGAGGAACTGAGAAGCAGGTTAGCAGTACTTAGAAGGGCAGAACACCTGAGAAAGAACAAAGAACATGCAAGGTTAGCATTTTTTAGGAACTCTTTTAAGTTTGTGAAGGTCATGTTTAATCAGGAAAAAGGAGGGCAACTGAAGGCAACAAAGTCAGAGGCTGAAGAGCAGAGGTCCCCAAACTTTTTCCTGTGAGGGCCACATAACTTTTCCCTTCTCTGTTGGGGGGCCGGGGTCAGTTTGTAACAGAAAATCTGTGACGATCGCAGGGGTGTCTAAACGTAAACATTTATTGTTTTCCAGAAAGCCACACAAAACCAAATATTAATAACCCTTTCCGGGATCTTCACAGAAAAAAAGTCAGTAAATAAATAATAACACTATTAATAATAAAATAACACTATTTGTGAAATGAATAATAACCAAATAACCCTGTCTGGGTTCTTCACAGAAAAAAGGCCATGGAACATTAACTTTCTGTTGTGCCGTGCTCAATCTTAACAGGTAAAAGTTCAGCTTCGTTGTCAGAGCAGAATCTCTTACTTAAATGACTCATATGACCAGTCTCTCAAAGTTCTTGTGTTTCTTTTATAATCCTTTTGTGTCGGTTCCAGTAGGCTTGTAGACATTGCTGTTTGCAACTCTCTCTCTCTCATCAACTTCCATGTGAAAACCACACAGCAAGCAGGCTGAGAAACAGAACTACGTGATACAGCACTGACACAGCACAATACATTTCACTACCAGTATTATTCTGCCCTCCCTAACGTCTCGTTAAGTTGGCAGGTAGTGAACAGTCTTCATAAAAAGACAACGTTTTGTGGGTTCAGGTCACGCTTTATTGTCTCCACATGAATACTGTAAAACTGAAAAGACAAGAAAAATACAATAAGTCACGACATACACGAAAATACGCATATAAACAAAGTCCGCTAGCTTGATGCTAAACCCTATGGGAAGACCCATTGACATGCTAACGGTTAGCATTGCGGTCGCGGAAAATAGTACGAGATCAAACTCGGCAACATCGTACTCGCTCAATGCAATAACACAATCGGTATGTAATTCAGTACTCACAGGCATATATTTTCCTCACTCTTGAGAAAACGGGGAACAACAGTAATAACTCTGAAGACTCTGCCGCGAATTCACTTGTTGGTTGCAGAACAGAACAGGAAGTAGCTACGGATGCCTGCAAGGCTCAAAACTCACATCAGGAATTATAACCAAGGTCAAACTATGAAGCGCCACCTGGTGGTGCATAGCTACAAGAACAGAAGCAGCACAAGTATGGTTGTGGAGATGGATTTTATCCCAGTAGATTTTATTATGATTATATTTGTTTATACTCATAATGTATGGAGCGATAGGAGTGCCAAATCAAAATATAAATAAATAAATAAATAAATAAATAAATGTGGAAATATAAAGAGAAATAAATAATTAAATAAATAAATGTGGAAATATAAAGAGAAATAAATAAATAAAAGGAAAAAACAGAAAAGGTAAAAGCAAAGACAAAATTTTCCTTTTTATTTATTTATTTATTTATTTCTCTTTATATTTCCAGATTTATTTATTTATTTATTTATTTCTCTTTATATTTCCACATTTATTTATTTATTTATTTATTTCTCTTTATATTTCCACATTTATTTATTTAATTATTTATTTCTCTTTATATTTCCACATTTATTTATTTATTTATTTATTTATTTATATTTTGATTTGGCACTCCTATCGCTCCATAATAATGACTCATTCAAGTCAGAAAAGAGAGCTTGCCTATGTATGTCCATCAGTGTGAGCTGTAGGCCTGCATCTGGCTGGTGAGGAGTTTAATGTCTGGTTCCATTCTAGTCACAGCCAGTGTCAAAAACTGATGCAGATGTTCATCGGTCAGTCTTGATCTCATCGGTGTTTTTAGGAGTTACATGTGTGAAAAGGTTTTCTCGCAGATGTATGTGCTGCCAAAAAGTGTGGACATCTTCATTGTGTGTTTTTTTATGTTAGGGTACGTGTCGTTTGGGAGGGCGGCCTAGAAGTCAATGAGACTGTCGGGCTTGAATGCGTCTTTCAGAACATCACAGTTCTGTGACTCGGCCAACTCAAACTGATAAGCAGGCTGAGCTTCATTGATGTCCGCAACAAAGGGGTTCTGGAAAAGACGGATTTCCTTTGCATTAACGTGTAGTTCACGGAATCGCACACCGAACTCCGCCTTCAGCATTTCCAGCGCTTCCACACACTTTTCAGCTGGGAACAGGACCGCTGGGTTCTCTGCAGAGAGATTTTGGGTAGCAGGGAGATGGATGAAGTTGTGCTTCTTCACTTGTTCCAAAAGCAGCGCCAGTTTCACCTCAAATGCTTTTATGTGGGAATACATGTCGCAAATGAGTTTCCCCTGGCCTTGTAGCTGCAGGTTAAGGCTGTTCAGCATTTCAGTCACGTCTGTTAAAAATGCGAGGTGCCATTTCCATTCTGGGTCGATCAGCTCTGGGACCGTTTTGTCTTTACAAAACAGCAGCTCGTAAAAACGCCTCAAAACTCTGCCCCGGCTCAACCATCGGACCTCTGTGTAGTACAGCACATCGCCGTGTGCAGACTCCAGTTCAGACAGGAATTGTTGGAACTGCCTGTGTTTAAGTCCCGTTGCTCTGATGAAGTTTATTCATGACACCACAACCTTCATGACAGAATCCCACTTCAACACTTTGCAGCACAGTGCTTGCTGTTGAATTAGGCAGTGGACTTGTAGCGGGGCAGTGAGACCCTGTTCTTCCATCTCCCGGTTCATGCGTCCTATTAGACCTCGAGACGCGCCCACCATACTAGGAGCCCCATCAGTTGTGATGCTGGCAAGCTTTGACCAGTCCAGGTCCAACTCTTCCATGGTTTGGCATACTTTGCCGAAAATATCCTCCCTCGTCGTTGTCCCTTTGAGACTTTGGAGGGCTGCCAGCTCCTCGCACATCTCAAAGTTTGCGCTAACTCCATGAATAAAAATGAGCAGCTGCAACGTGTCCTGCACGTCCATGCTCTCATCCAGTGCTAATGAAAAGAAGTCAAACTCTTTTGTCTTCTGCTGCAGCTGGGCATATACATTACCCCCGAGTTCTTCAATGCGTCTAGTGATTGTACTCGCCGACAGACTCTCGGCATTAAAGACATCTTTCCTCTCGGGACACACCTCCTCCGCAGCAGCATTCAAACATTTCTTGACAAACTCTCCATCAGTGAAAGGTTTGCTGCTGCTTGCTATCAGTTGAGCAACCTGAAAGCCCGAACGGATGACTGATTCAGCTGAGTTTGGCATACAAATGTATTCTGCTGAGCTAAAAGTCCACTTTTTAGCTTTGAGAGTTTGTCTGCTCTCATTTGGCCTTGCAAGCTATCATACTTGTCTTTGTGATGGGATTCATAGTGTCGGCGCAGATTGTATTCTTTGAATACCGCCACCGTCTCTTGACAGATGAGACAAACAGCCTTTTCTTTGCATTGAACAAAAAATAATCGTTTGTCCACTGCAGGTTAAATACCCTGCATTCTGAATCAGTTTTTCTCTGACCTAATCTTTTCGCCATTGTTCTGTTCTATTTGACAGGGTGAGCCTAGGATTTTTTTCAGTGAGGGGTATTTTTCTGGTATTGCTCAGGGGGCTGGGCCAAATGTGGAGACGGGCCGTATCCGGCCCGCGGGCCGTAGTATGGGGATCCCTGTCCTAGATTAATGTGGCCAATATCCATTGATGAAGTCCCATTATCCTTGGCAGAGAGAATGGAAAGGCTAGTTAGTTCTTATATTAGGAAATGGTTGGGTGTTCCCAGGTGCTGAAGCAGTGTAGCTTTGTATGGGAAAGGGAAAGTTCAACTGCCAGTATCCAGTCTAACAGAGGAGTTTAAATGCACCAAGGTTAGGACAGAGCTCTTATTGTCTGGGAGTAAGGACAGTTTAGTTAGTAATGTGGTTCTGAATCCTACCAGGGGAGGAAATGGAACCAGAGAGCAGCAGTGCAGGAGACAGAGGCAGCTCTGAGGCTGCAGAAATGAAAAATAATGTTCAATTTGGTCGGGGAGGCTTGAAGTTTGACCCAGGTAAACCAGCATGGAACAAAGCAGATCCAAAGCAGAAAAAAGAGCTGGTAGTGGAACAGATGTGCAGACAAGAAGAAATGTTAAGACAGCTGGTCAGGCCAAACAGGGACAGTGGTTGAACTGGGAAGGTGTTGAGAAGAGGAAGCTCAGCTGGAGGGACCTGTGGAGGATGGAAGAAAGCTGTATTAGATTTCTAATAGGGGCAACATACGATGTGTTTCCAACCCCCCAGAACCTCAGACTCTGGGTAGATGGAGACCAATCCTGTCCGCTGTGCTCAGGTACTGCTAGCTTACAGCATATTTTCTCTGGTTGTAGAATTAGCCTGTCACAAGGCCGGTATACATGGAGGCATAATCAGGTGCTGAGAAGCTTCGCTTATAGAGAGGAGAAAGCAGGAGAATTCTGGAGGTTCTTGTAAGGAGAGGTTAGTGGAGAAATTAGTTGGAGATGGGGAGAAGGATAGAGGCCTTAAGTCAGGAAGGAGGCAGGAGCCTATGATTGGGAAATGCAGGTAGATTTAGGAGGAAAACTTGTTGTTCACCAAGAAATAGTGTGAACTACTCTGAGGCCAGATATTGTTTTGTGGTCTGTGAAGGAAAAGAGTGTATTTCATTGCATTAACATTCAGTGGAGGCAGCTTATGAGAGGAAGAAGGCTCGATATGCAGACTTAAAGACAGAAACTGAGCAGAGGGGATTGAGAACCAGAGTTCACCCAGTTGAAGTGGGCTGTAGGGGCTTTGTTGCAGCTGTTTCACTTGAGAGGGAGCTGGGAGTACAGGGGCAGAATCTGAGGAAGATGGTGAAGGACATGGCAGATGAGGATGCTAGATCTAGTCAGTGGAGATGGATTAGGAGAAATAATATTAGTTGGGGGTGAATTAGAGGTGGGGAGGGAGTAGAGGGAGGAGGAAGAGGACACGCCCTCTCCTTCACTCTGCATTCCCCGCCTTGTTTTCCCTCCTCCAATGGGCAGAGATCCAGGAAGAGGAAGTGTAGCGTACGATATGATGTGGAGGGAGGGTTTGACCATTAGGCTACATCAGATGGGTCTACGAGGAAGGATTTTAAGGTGGGTCAGGGGCTTTCTATCAGGAAGAACAATAGCTGTACGAGTAGGTGGGGGATGTTAGTTCGGAGTATGACGTTGAAAATGGAACACCACAGGGTAGCATTGTTAGTCCAGTAATTTTCTCCATTATGATTAATGAAATTTTTTGTAACGTGGAGTCCTCGGTTGGAGTGCCACTATTTGCTGATGATGGTGTAATGTGGAAAAGAGGTAGGAACATCAAGTATATAGTTAAAAAAGTACAACAAGGTATCAATAAGGTAGAAAGCTGGGCATTAAAGTTGGGTTTTAGATTTTCTGTAGATAAAACTAAGGTTATGTTTCTAACTTGAAAGAGAGTAAGCAATGATATTAAGTTGACATTATATGGACAAAATTTGGAAAGAGTGAATGAGTTTAAATATTTGGGACTATGGTTTGATAGCAGGCTGACTTGGAGGTTGCATATTCGGAAAACTGAGGAGAGATGTAAGAAGGTAGTGAATGTGATGAGATGCCTTAGAGGACGGGACTGGGGAGCAAGTCGAGTATGCTTAAAAATAGTGTACACAGCATTAATCAGATCTGTTTTTGATTTTGGATGTGTAGTATATAATTCGGCAGCACAAAGTAATTTAGTGAAATTAGATGTAGTGCAGAGCCAGGCGCTGAGGATTTGTTGTGGAGCAATGAAGTCAACTCCAGTGTCTGCCCTTCAGGTAGAGTTAGGAGAGATGCCTCTAAAATATAGAAGAATGCAGCTACTGTTGACATATTGGGCAGGTCTTAGGGGTCATAAAAGTAATCATCCAGGTTTAAAACTGTTATGTAGTTGTCAAGAAGGGGAGCGAGCTCAGCTGAACAGTTTTGGGAGGATAAGTAGGCGAAAGGCTAGAGACTCTGGTATTGCACAGATGGATGTTAGTCCTGCTGTTCCGTTCTCTGTAGTCCCCCCATGGATGTTGAAAAGGCCTGATGTAGATCTTGAGCTACAGGGAAAGAAATGTGGTAGTAGTAGTGTAACAGGATATATAGAGAAGAGGTTTTCCTCCTGGCTATCAATATATACAGATGCGTCAAGGTTAGAAGATGGGAGGGTTGGGATTGCTTTTGTTAAACCAAGTCTTGATATTAGAGTTTTTAGAAGAGTAAATGATAATATAGCAGTGTTTACGGGAGAGTTAGTGGCAATTTTGTTCGCGTTACACTGGGTAGAAGGAAATGCAGCAATGCAAGTAGTTATAGCATCGGATTCCAGTAGTGCGTTAATGAGTATACAAAATATGAGGTCTGAGTCGAGGCAAAATATAGTATACGATATATTACAAGTGGTTTATCAAATAAATGTGTCTGGAAAACAATTAGTTCTTCTTTGGGTACCAGCACACATAGGAGTTGAAGGGAATGAGCTGGCAGATGCCTATGCAAAGAGAGGGGCAAGAAAAGATATGGTGGATTCTCAAATTAAGTACAGCAAGGCTGAAATTAAGAGCATAGTTAAAAAGAAGTTAGAGAGTGAATGGCAGAGAGATTGGGATGAGGAGGTAAAGGGATGGTTTTATTATTCATTTCAAAAGAAGATTAGGGGGCCAGGGATGGGGGGTCTGTTGGCAAGGAAAGAAGAAGATGTAATAGCTAGATTGAGATTTGGACATACACGACTGAATAGTACTCTGAAACTGATCGGAAAGCATCCTACGGGGCAGTGTGAACACTGAGGAGAGTGAGAGTCGAGCATGTTTTAATGAGATGCAGGAAGTATGAACAGCAAAGAAGAGTTTTAAGTAGACGTATGGAGAATAGAGGGTTAATCTTGTCATTGGGGACTGTTTTGCAGAGAGACTCTACGTTCGATGTATATAAAGAGCTGCTGACATTTCTTCGTGTCACTGGGTTAATTAGGAGAGTTTAAGAAGATGTTGAATGCTGGGGCCTTCCTGACCCACACTCCTTACCGGAAGGTGGCGGTAAATGCAACCTAAAGTTTTTTGCCAACCGCCATAAAACAAAAGAAGAAGAAGAAGAAGAAGAAGAGGAGGAAGAAGTGTAGATCAGGTGGGGGCATAGCCTGTTAGTCTCTCTGGGACCATGTGGCCATCTCAGGTAAGTTTATGGTGTAGGGCAGTGGCTGTGTCTTTGTCCTTTTTTTGTTTCTTCGATTTAGATAGCATTAGCAAGTAGCAGTTAGCGGTTGGTTCTTGCATCTTAGATGAAGTCTGCTTTTATAGTCTCTGTCTGTGGTGAGCTTGGCTGAAGTAGTGAAATATTTTAGCAATTAGTGGTTAGCACTAGCATGTAGCACTAACAAGTCTGGTGAGCTAGCTTGTGTAGTTTCCTTGTCAGTGGTAAGTTTGTTGTGGACATGGTGGTAGTCTTGCAACTAGCATTAGCATTTAGAGTTAGCACTAGCAGGTTTGGAGAATCTATAAGTATAGTTTCTTTGTCACGTTTTAGCAGTTGGTACTAGGTATTCAGCATCTGGCACCAGCTAATTGGTAACATCAGCACTGCTCACTACCTGGAGCTTCTCCTAAACGGGCCTGGGTCAGCTGAACGTGGCGGTGCTGTTTGGATTGTGTAGGAGCAGAGTGAACTGGCACGAGAGGGATGAATCTGTGATGCCAGAGTTCATCCTAGCCTTGTGGAGGTGTTGTGGGACTAAACAGGTGAAACACCGTTGAAGGGAGGTTTCCACCTGATGACCCCCAGAAATGTGTTAGGAATCACTGCTCACTGGTGTGTACAGTGATGGGTCAGGGATCCTAGGTCCTTCATTGAGTGATCATCCTTCTTGTTTGGAGCACAAGTGTCTTGTGTTTAAATGAACTGTTTAATTATCTGAGTCCCATCATCTGAAGTGTTGGTGAAGGATAGAACATCCATCCCACCTATGGTGAGGTTCATGGTCTCTCTGCTCTCCCTGAAGAGGAGCTACACCCTCATAGGGACCCTATGAGCCTTTTCAGATGTGAGGCTGTTCAAAGGTTGTTGGTTCCTTTCAGACTGTAGGGACTGAGAGCCAATCACTGGGCAGCAGAGTGTCTCCTGAGACTGAGAGAGAATGAAGAGTCCAGCTCACTGACGTTATGAGGAGTCCAGACTTCATCAAGAGTGGAGATAAAGAGTTTAAACACATGAGTTTGGAGATCCTTAGTTTGGTTCCAGTGGGATTGATGTGTGAGTGAAAACCAAAGCATGAGTCTCAACAGCCACAAGTAGAAGTGAAGGAACCTGAAGAACAAGGACTGGAGATCAGAAGACGTTTGTTCTGGAACAACATCAGAGATGTAATTGAGTCTGACAGAGATTTAATGGCTGCCATCAGCATCAAGTTGACTATTTTTCAGGTTGTAAAGAAGGAAAAAGTCCAAAGTGTGACTTGTCCAAGTGTGTGTCCTGATTTGAATCTAACAGACCAACTTTGGGGTATTTTAAAGACAAAGGTAGAGCAACACAAATCCTCCAACAAAGAGCAGATGAAGACCTAGTCTCTGAAGATGGAGGAACATCTCTGCAGAAATGTGGTTTCTTCATGCTGAGGAGGATTAAATGTGTCATCAGAAATAAAGGTGGACAAAGAAAGTAGTGAAAAAATCCTCCATTCTAATGACAATAATGAAAGATGTACTGACCTTTATTGGATTCATTTCTTGCTGTTTGGTCTGTATTCTTCATTTAGGAAATCTAAACTGTCAGTTTGTTTTTAATCACATCAAATACTTTACTGCTCAGCTTTAAAGTAATCTGATTACTGTAATGTTCTCCACTTTGAGTTATTTTCACATTTAAATAATATTTCAGAGGTCTGTCCTCAGTGCTGCTGTATTCTGGACATAGTGGGATGTATTTCTTGTTAAATTCACTGCTGTCTTTTCAACAGGACAGAAAATACTGAACTTAATGTTTTACTTCTTTTCTGGTCTTTGTCTCTTCAGACTTAATAACTGTAATCTGTCAGAGAGAAGCTGTGGAGTTCTGTCCTCAGTCCTCAGCTCCCAGTCCTCCAGTGTGACAGAGCTGGACCTGACTAACAACAACCTGCAGGATTCAGGAGTGGAGAGTCTTTCTGCTGGACTGGAGAGTCCACACTGTAAACTGGAAGCTCTCAGGTCAGGACTCACACTTTGAAACTGATGTGATTTCTATCAGTGGATAAACAGCTAACCTGAGTACAATCATTTCTGCTGATGGGATTCATCAAATGAGCTTTTACTGAACTTGTGCAGGACTTTGTCAGGTTTTATTTTTGACATGATTAAATCCCACTAATCATTGTTGAGATTGTTGATTTGCTTGAGACGCATGAAATGTGCAGCAAAATGTATCTGAAAGACAAAGAAGAAAAGAGAGAGAGAAACATCCATCCAAGTGTTGTCCATCAGGTTTGTGTTGTTTTGTGTGTGCAGGCTGTCAGGCTGTCTGGTCACAGAGGAAGGCTGTGCTTCTCTGGCCTCAGCTCTGAGCTTGAAGACCTCACATCTGAGAGAGCTGGACCTGAGCTACAACCATCCAGGAGACTCAGGAGAGAAGATGCTGAGAGCTAAAGTGGAGGATCCACACTGTAGACTGGAAACTCTGAGGTACAGACAGACACTCTGAGGTACAGACAGACAGACACTCTGAGGTACAGACAGACAGACACTCTGAGGTACAGACAGACAGACACTCTGAGGTACAGACAGACAGACACTCTGAGGTACAGACAGACAGACACTCTGAGGTACAGACAGACAGACACTCTCAGGTGCAGACAGACAGACACTCTCACTAAACTATCAGCCTAGCTCACAAAAAAGAGTGGAAGCAGAAGAATACTGTTAGCTCAGCTATGCACCATGACCGAAAGGAAACTGTTAGCCTAGCTTAGCTCAAAGACAGGAAGCAGGTGAACTTTTTTCTTTTTCTTTTTTTAATTTCAAAAAGTCACAGGTAACATCCAACATCAACATGATATTGAAACAAACAGTGACAGATTTAACAAAAATCACTTTGAAGGAAGAAAGGAAGAGAAGAAAGAAAAGAAAGGAAACTAAAAAAAGTCCCCACAAAAAAAACAAAGCACAAAAATCAAACAAACAAAAAAACAGCTGAGCAAATTGAAACATTTATAGCAAATTAAATATTTTACAAATGTAAACAGTTTTTATTGCTTTCTGGTTATCAGATATTTATTTATTGACTTTAAATAATATTCAGATTCTTTATGGAAGACAAGATAATTTGTCTTTTGATGACTGAATTTTGCTTTATGATTGTTAAATTTTACTAATATTAATATGAGATTGATGATAAAGGCCTTGTCTTTTTCATATCCATCCTGTGCATAAACTCCAGAAATGATGTTTGTAGAACAAATCAATCTGCAGATTTAGTTTTTCTGAACAAAATTTTAAATTTCCTTCCACATTTTTCTGCTGTAACTACAATAATAAAAATGTGGAACTGTTTCTGGCTGTTCAGAGCAAAAAGAACATCTTACATCTATATCACGTTTGAACTTAGTCATAGAATGTTTTATGGACAGATTTTATGTAAGATTTTAACAGAAATGTCCCTAACTTTGTTAACATGAACTTGTGAGGTCAAAGCCAAACCTGAGACCAGAGATATTATTAATAAAAGAGTTCCAGTCATGGATAACATCAGGTTTTGTTGTCGTTTCTCTTTGGAACAGTGCACGTATAGCTCTGTTGCTGTTCTTTGCCGTCCCAAAGCATATTTAGCCACAATAAGTGTCACATGGATTAACAACATGTATATCTGCTGCAAGAGAGGAGGCAGTGCACAGAGTCACAACAGCAGCTGGAATGGAGCTAATGACCTTTGGAAACTCTTCAAGTGTTGAAGGGAATGGAGACTTTTCACAGAATTCAGTGTCATTCATAAAATGGCCACTAGGGGTCAGAAGCTGTGAGACGAAGTCCATTTAGTTGTTAAAGCAGCGATTGAGAAAGATGCTTTTATTTTGATGCAGTATATCCCCATTATTCCAGAGATAATACCCATGTGGAGAGAAATTGTGCTTGTAGGCCGTTTTCCACGACAACAAAACCTGTTTGTGAAAACTGGATCATTTTAGGGGAATCTTGTTTATTTGGTAGCTACAAACCAACAGAAAAGGGAGTCCTCCAGTTTGATGAAATACACATTTAGCAATAAAGTTCTATAAAGATGCATCATTTTTAAGAAAGATTTGAACCATTTGATCTTCAGAACATTGTTTAGAATTGAAAAATCAACAAAGTGGAGGCCTCCATTTTTGTAGTTGTTCAGAATTCCAGATTTTCTGATCTAGTGTGTCCGGTTTTTCCACAGAAAATGAACAAGCATCTTATCAATAAATGTGACAGTTTTACAGTCCAGTGCCAGTGAGGAGGCGGCATACACAAGTCTGGAAATTCCCTCAGCTTTTGACAGAAGAGTTCACCTTTAAGTGAGAAGTCTCTTTGTAGCCAAAGCTTCCATTTATTCTGCACCTTTTTAATCCTTGGCTCAAAGTTGAGATGGCATCTCTCTCACTGATTTTTAGTTCCAGTAATCCCTAAATAGTTAACCTTACTCTTTACTCGTATATCATCAATTGAGGTTATATCAGAACTTTAGAGAGCGAATAGCTCACACTTATTTAGGTTTAAGTCCAAACCTGATGCTTTAGAAAACATGTGGATTGCATTAATTGCAGGCTTTATCTGTAGGGCATTCTTTAAAAACAAGGCTGTATCATCAGCCAACTGACTTCAAAGTCTGCTTCTAGCAGCAATAGAGATGCCTTCCAACTGACAGAATTTGACAAAATGACAAAAGATTTGAGCAACAACCAGGAAGAGGTAAACTGAGACAGGGCAGCCCTGTCTTAGCCCTCTTTCCAAACAAAATCTCTGAGTTGTGCCATTACTCAGTTTTACCGAGCTATTGGCGCCAGCATAGAATGTTTTCATCACACTGCAAAAGTATGGCCCAAAACCAAAGCTGTTAAGAGCAGAAAACATAAAGGAGTGTTCAACTGTATCAAAGGCTTTGTGAAAGTCTCCAACTAAAATGAAACTGTCATCCCTAATAAGGTCAGCATCGTCTATGAGGTCTAAAACTAGCCTCATGTTATTGAAAATATGCCTGTTACTCATAAACCCAGACTGATTCTCATCAATAATAGAGTTAAGAGCATTTTTACATCTTTTAGCAAAAACAAGAGCAAGAACTTTAGAGTCATTGTTCAATAATGAAACTGGTCTCCAGTTATCAATGAAGAGAGGCTCCTTTTTTGGTTTAGGAATTAAAGTCATCCAGCCTTGTGTCATACTTGCTGGAAGAGTCCCTTTACTAATACCTTCAGAAAACTTTGAACAGAAATGGGGCCAAAAGTTCAGCAAAATCTATCTAGAATTCTGAAACAATCCATCAACTCCAGGTGACTTATTACTCTGAAGTTGCATCTAATACTTGTTGTTGTGTGAGAGGGGTGTCACACATCAACCGCTCTTCCTCCGTTATAGAGTTTGTAAAATCAACACATTAAACAGTCTATCCATTGCATCTTTGTCAGACTTTGTTTTATAAAGAGAGCAAAACTCAGAAATACTGCTCTTACTTTCAGTCACAACTCCATCAATGTTCAGTTGAGACATGGCATTGTACTTAGCATGAGTTTTTTCCACTTTAACCCTTTAAGCTGCGGTCAATTTTCCCCTGAAATTTCAACTGAAGATGTACAGAAAGTAAATTGAATGCTGTTCTTGAACTGTTTGGAGTACAGGCATGGCTGGGGTCTCCTTTGAAAGCTGACAACCTGCATTGTCACCCAGTGCAGTAAAAATTACTCTAGGTGCTACTGACACAGAGTTATTTATGTTGGAACACACTGAATTAGGAAGAATTTTATTCACGCCTAAATTTTTTCCCTAATAAAACACCTGAAAATTAGTGTGGCAGCACTGTGACAGCTTGAAACACAACATGGCAACAGCCTGGGGTCTTACATAGTTCAGGACAAAATTTCAGAGCAAAACTACAAGAAATGAGTGTTTCACACGTTTTTGTACTAATATGCCCAATTATGTCAATTTTGGACACCCTATGTACACCCTGTGAAAAAATGGTATATGGTCGTTTATTGGCCCTTTTTCACACTATTTTCACTCCAAAAACTCATAAAGAACTAAAAAAAATCACTTCAGATAAGCTTCAGTGTGGATCTTGATCTGAATCAGAGGCACAGACGGAGACAGAGAAAAGCAGCTGCAGCAGGAGAGCCGGAGGTGTGAAAACTCACACAGAGCCGCTGAAACCCGCCTCTAGGCTATTCAGCAAGCTCATTGGCTACATGCCCTGTCAGTCAAACGTTTCCTCCGGCGTCATTTTGCTCAGAATTTAGTGGAGAGATGAGAGTCAGCAGATCCATCGGTCTCGGCAACGGCTGGCTGTTCCGGGTTCGGAGGCAGCGATGAGTCACTTGATTGGTTGAAATGCGGTTGGGATCGAAAGCAGAGGCTTCAGTCGCCGTTTTCTGACCGAGATCGTGAGGATTACAGAAAGCTTCATAAAATTATGGATAAAAATGCAGTGAATTATGGAACGCGCAGCGCCACCGTGCGCCACGTGGACGCGCACGGAGCCGAGCTATTTGTGGATTATTTACTTATTTCTAGACATGTTTTGGACAAAATATGATACTTGCTAGTATTGTCTGGATGACTACTCTTGGATTATGGCCGGTTTTTGTGGATTATTTTCATCGTTGACCGGTAAAAGACCATCGAAACGTAAGTTATGCCCTTTATGCCCCTTTAAACTTTTGTTGTTTGTTTAAGAAATGTGTTTATATTACCCGCTGTGGTAATCACATCTGAAAGTGGTTTATACCGGCGGATTCATGAGACTCTAAACTTTCCATGGATGTATAGTGTTTCTATCGTCCCGTTTAAAGCTAAAAATGCTTTTGCCGTTGAAGCCACTTCAGTCTGGATCTACCAAAAGCAGCCTCTGCTTTAACCTTCTATATATCATCTAAAGTGTTTAGAAGTTCAATTCATTTTCATTTTTCATCATGTCAGAGATTTTCTGGTGCAATGCTAGCCAAGGACATTATATCTGTGATTACTTTCTCCTCATTTTGGCGTCTACATTTGGCTAACTCACTTCCAGATCTTCTTAAAAATCCACCCATTTCAAATTTAAGGAGTTCCCAATTTTTTCCATCATTTCCTTCCTTCAGAGCATTTAACCAATAAAAGTGAATAATTGTACTAAGTTGATGTTTGACATTGTCATGCCTCAATAAAGAGCTCTTCATCTTCCAATCAGAGAATTGCTTGGTGTCAACCATTCCTGGAAGGAGATGTAAATATCTAAGGATGGCTCTATGGTCAGTTAATGGGGGGGGTAGGACATTGATTGGAATATTGTCTTTAGAAAGTGATTTAGAGAGCAGCCAGTAATCCAAGCCAGACTGTCTGGAGCCATTTTTATTCCTCCAAGTATTTGGAAACTTCTCTCTCCATACATCACATCAATCATACTTGTCAATGAAAGAGTTGAAGTGAACATTTGGCTGTGAGCATTTAGCTGGAGGCCATCTATCATCACCTCATTCATGAGCACATTAAAATCACCTCCTACAATGAAGTAAGCCTCAGGGAATGTCTGAGTTAGAGCTGCAAGTTTACAGTCTAATGTAGGAATAAGTTTATCCTTTTCTGATGTAGAATTATAAGCGTACAAATGAACAATAATCATTGCTTTGCCATTCCAGTCTACTATTAAACAAATCAAATGAGCTTGACTGTCACAGAGTGCATCAATTTTCCAGGAAAACTCCCCTTTAAACAAGATCCCCCAGCAGAATGTTCTGTCCATGTCATCACCACATGTCGTTTCCCACTGATTTTTACACAAGTTTACATCTTTAATAAGTGAGTGTGATTCTTGGAAAAAACCAAATCAGTTTTCAGCTGTTTAACATTAAAAATAAAGCTTTACGCTTTACATTATTCCTCAGTCCCCTAGCATTGAGTGAGACAAGTGAAAAAGACATAAAAAAGAAGAAATAAAGCAAAAAGCTTTCTAAGCTTCTAGCTATGTATATTCTGGCACACACACAAAAAGGAAAGGCAGCTCAGCGACACCTATAACCTGATGTTCTAGTTCATTAAATGAGATGTTCCAAAGGGATTTAAGGCAATGGGCTAGCATAGAGTGATATCACTGAAAAAGAGGAAAAAGAAAAGAAAAAAGTTCTGTTTTGCTGCACAATTGTAGAAAATGATTTAAAGTTGTACAGTCAGTCATGGCGCCAGTGAAGTTTGTATCAGTCTGGGAGAATGATGTCACCTCTATGAACGCTCTGGTCCTTTATCAGTGGAACAGTGTGAGAGCCATGTAACGTCCATGTGTGCTGCTGAAAGAGTCTCTGCTGCTCTGACCGTCCTCCTCCTTTCAGGGTGACGCCTGCTGGAGTCCCATGGTTGACACCAGGTCTGAGGAAGTGTAAGTGTGTTTGAATGGATTGATGGAAACAAAGCAGCACATTCAAGCATCTTCAAAGTGTCACATCTCTGAGGTCATCATCAAAGCTTTAATACTGATCACATGATCCATCAATAACTGCAGCTGTGTTGTGTTTGTTCTCTCCATCAGATTCCTGTCAACTCACAGTCGACACAAACACAGTAAACAGAAACCTCAAACTGTCTGACAACAACAGGAAGGTGACATATGTGGAGGAGGATCAGAGGTATCCTGATCATCCAGACAGGTTTGACTGTTATTATCAGCTGCTGTGTAGAACTGGTCTGACTGGTCGCTGTTACTGGGAGGTGGAGTGGAGAGGAGAGGTTGCTATATCAGTGAGTTACAGAGGAATCAGAAGGAAAGGATACAGTGATGACTGTGGGTTTGGACGTAATGATCAGTCCTGGAGTCTGATCTGCTCTGATGATGGTTACTCTGTCAGACACAATAACAGTCAAACATCCATCAGGTCCTCCTCAGTCTCTCACAGAGTTTCAGTTTATGTGGACGTTCCTGCTGGAACTCTGTCCTTCTACAGAGTCTCCTCTGACTCTCTGATCCTCCTCCACACCTTCAACACCACATTCACTGAAACTCTCTATCCTGGATTTGGGGTCTGGTCCAGTTCTGGTTCCTCAGTGTCTCTGTGCTGAGTCTCGTCTCCAGAGTCTCCTCCTGGTACAGAAACAGTGTTGAACAGATGGTTGAGTCTCTCCATGACTCTGTCCCTCACAAACATGTTTTCACATTCATGGATTAAATGTGTTTCTTTGTCAAATCCTTCTCAATGATTCCTTGTAAACTTGTTCCTCTTCAAAGATGAAGTTGTGATTCTTCCAGGAGCCAAATGTGGTGTTTGCGTCTTTTTCCAGTCAAATGTTGAGAGTGAAAATCAGGATGTGGTGTTCCTCTGACGCTCACTGGAACTAAAAGCATTTGAGCTGCACAAAGTGTGAAATGAGAGAGGAAGCAGTGAATCTCCAAACTGCTGACAGACTTTCACACATTATTGTCCAGTGAAAATCAGCTTTTTGTGCAGCCACACTTGATCCTGATGTGAGTCTTTAAGTCCTGTTCTAGTGATGAAATGAGAACTTCCTTCATCTGTGTCACTCTTTCCAAAGTATTCTGTGCTCTTCTGTCATTTATGTCTTATTGATAGATCCATTTTTCATTTTTACAATAAATAAGTGCTTCAATGTTTTTTCAGCAGTTTTTTTTTATCAGATTCTGAATTTCTGGTTTCATCAACAAATTCTATCAGATTGTATTTTTCCATCAAAGCTCCCATAACCCTAGCTATCTGTGGATCAAAATGTTTTCAGCATCGATATGATTCCAGTAGAATTTAAACCCACCAGGACTATCCAGATTACATTGAACTCTGTAAATTCTACATTTTTTAGCCTGTTTCATTCTATAAATGTTGTGTTTGGCCGTTAAAGGAGCTTTTCCTCACATTGTGCTGTATTTGAACCCTTCCATGCTCTAAATTCTTTGAACAGATCTTGTGCTGTAATCAATGTCTAACTTAGTTTTTATTTTCATTGCAGTGGTTGATTTTTCCTGAACAAGATCAATGATTTTAATACGTCTTTCTCCACTTTTATTTGCTCTGCCTGTGGCTTTTAAACTATTCTAACTTTCTTTTTTATTCAATAAATGACTAATAACACACTTTGATCTTCATGTTTGTTTGCTTATTTGTTGATCAGTGGAATTTAATTTTCCATGTTGAATAATCAACGTTTATCCTCTTCCACGGCAGAAATGAAAACAGAAAAAAGATCTTTAGCAAAGCAGTAAAACTGATGCTTTTATTTTGATCTTTTTGTCTCCATTTTTAATTCTATTTCATTAAATTTATCCCTAACAGCAGATATAAAGAACTCCAAAGACTAGAAGAAAAACTCCATATTTTAGTGGTGAAAAGACTCAGAAACCAAACTTGTAAATAAATGATCTTCTCTGTTTTAATTTCTATCTGTTCTTATGATCACAGTCAGTGAGCGAGTAAAACATGAACAATCTAAAGTTGTGAACTTGAACTTCTATCAAAGTGATTTTTCTGTGAACAATCCAAATAAAGTGTGAGGTCAAAGTGTGACGGTTCGATCCACAGAAACTCCTAATATCCTGTTGAAGCGCTATAGAAGCGTCAGAGCAGCAGATTGTAAAGTCTGGTCCAGATAAGGAGCTCTACAGTGAGGCTGAGCGTCCATCAGAGCTGTCTAACCTGGACCTCACATCTCTGAAAGCGTTGGAGCTCATTTTTAATCAGCTTCATCTGGACAAACTCACCACACATTGGACCTTTTTACAACCACTTTCTCACCTCAGATCATCTGAAAACTACATTTAGTGTCACAATAACAGCAGGATTCCCAAAATACTTGAGTTTCCTCTGAAAGTTTCCTCCTCGCTCTTTGCTGCTGCTCTAAATGCATTCTGGGATATTTGGCTCCCCAAGTTTTTTGTTGTTTTATCTTTTATGAAGCATAATTGAACAACAAATAGGCACCAACTGTGTCCTACAATTCCACTGGTCCAAGCAGAAGAGAAGCAGAAAAGAAAGAAAGAGAATAATCAAATCAGACAGCTTGAAATAAATGAACTTCTCAGGGGTTCATCAGTTTATAACATGAGAATCTGAGACAGTCTGAAGGAACTTCTATTTGAGCGTTTGATTAAGGAGGAAAAGAAAAGTTTCAAACTCAGAGCAGCCTTCAAAAATCTACATCTGTGTGTCTAAAACTCAGCAGTTCTCATTCTAGGATTCCACATAAATTCCAGAGGTTTGTTGTGCATAAAGAGAGCAAACTTGATAGAATTGTATTCACAGACAGGTTGAACGTTGTTTGTTAGCAACCATTCATGATTGTGTCCCTAAAGCTCCTCACAATAGTTCAGGAGGAGAACAGATGTTCTGGAGGTTCACATCTTCTCCATCAATGTGCATGTGTTCTTCTCCACATGAAATCTCCTTCTGGAACATTCTCTACATGGAGAAACATCAGAAAGAGTTTAGAAATGAACTTCTTTCATTTGAGCTCAGAAAGGAAAAGACAAATATCTGCTTGTGACTTTGATAGAGTCAGTCTGTGGAAATGTTGGAGATCCAACTTTTCTTTGAGCAGGAAGAGGAAAACATTCTTTAGTTCCTGATCATCTCACAATGTTGTTCTAACATTTAACGTGTCAAAATGTTTCTCTGTCAATAAACAGCGTGTTAGAATGAGGAGTTCACATGAATTCTGGAACATTCCTTTGATCACTGGAACAGCTTTGATTAGCAGAGAATGTTGTTTCTAGCAGCAATCTGAAGTCAGTTTACTTTGAAAATCACTAGAACATCTTCATCCATTCAATGTGTTCCTTTCTCCATCCAATCCTTCACAAAGACACATTTCCTCCTGTACAAATCCTCCTGTTCTTCCACATTGTAGCTTTGTGTGGACTGAAGTTCTGCTTCTAAAGCATTTTCCAGGAGAAGAACAGCTGCATGTGGAAATGGGATCATTTAAAGGATGGAAATGACATGTTAAAGAGAATGAGACAAAGATGAGGCGCTAAGGTAAAGCACAGATAATGTTCCTGTTTTCTAAAGTCATTTCATGGAACCATTCATTGTTTGTCCATCAGTGACATTCAAAGCCCCTCCTCTACTCATTTTACCACATCACCTTTTAGCATCAAATCACATCACAGTCAATCTGCTGGATTTTCTTCATCCATCCATGTGAAACACATCAAGAATCTGCTGGATAAATCCATCCTGAAATCCTTCCATTTCTGTCCTCAATATTCTACCAAATATCAAAGATTCCTTTGGAAGCAGATCTTCAAGGATTTTACATTTGATTTCCACCAATCAGAATGTTAGAAGTTTCCCTGTTCATCAGATTTTACTGATAGTTTCTCCAAATGTTTCAGCTCATTTTTACTGGAATATTCTGAAGTAAACTTTGTGTTTTCTGGTGAATGGATCAGATCTCACATTTAGTTTCAATCAAACCCTGAGGCTTCTGGAAAATACACACAGCTTTAAAATAATGTTGGATCATCTGCTGACTGTGTCCTTATTAAATGCTTTTAGACTTTCACTATTTTAACCCTCGTGTCCTTTTAAAGGTTGAAAATGTGGAAAATAATAAATATTTCCACAGAGAAACTTCTGATGTCCACATTTGAACATTTTTGGGACATTTTTGAACATTTTTTGGTGGAAAAAGAAGAAATGTTTGTAAAGAACATTCACATAAAAATCAACCAAAATCCAGTAAATTCTCTGGATTTTGGTTGATTTTTCTGTGAATGTTCTTAAAGAAAATATCAGAAGTTTTACTGATAAATATGGAATCACTTTAGATATTTTTAGGATTTTTTGGAAGATTTTTACTCATTTTTTGAAATTATTTACAATAACTTTCCTGCCAAATTAGAGGGATTTTATTTTGTTGTTTTTTTAAATAAAACTTTGAAGGAATTCTTGGAATTTTCTTCCTGAAGGTTTTTGCACATTTCCATAAATTTGGTGAATTTTTTTGCTGAATTTCTGGATTTTTTTCCTGTTTTTTGGTGGCGTAAATGAAGCCAACAGGAGGGTTGATATCCAGAGCTGATAATAAACAGCAGAGGACTGATGGGTCTCCTTGGTGTTTGCTCCTGTTAACATCTCATCTTCTAGTAGTTCCACATTGAAGGAATTCTGCTGGACAACACTGAGAGCATATGAATGAATTTTCCATCCAAAATAATGCAGTGAATGTCAAATAAAGTGGTGCTGAAGCTCGTCAGAAGCTTTCAATGAATGTAGAAAGAGTGTAAAAGCAGCATCCTCTACCAAATGAGCACAATCCATCAATCATCATCAAAGTGTCCAAATTCCAGAGAAGACATGAACTGCAGATTGGAAATGAGTCAAAGGATCCATTTAAAACCATTTCTAGACCATGATCACAAAGTCAAACACTAGATTGTTCTTTGGTCCTTTTCTGTCTCATTTTCACAATATTTTCTCTGCTTTTTGTCTCATTTTGTGTCTTTTTTCATCTGACTTTTGTAGTAAAAAGCGCTCCGGCCCACTTGAGATCAAACTGGGCTAAATGTGGAACCTGAACTAAAATGAGTGTGACTCCCTGATTGAAAGCTTCTTTGAATGCTTCAAACAGTCCTTCTCTAATATGAGCCCAGAAAAACGGATCAAAGTTGGTTGTAAGTCCATCTGGAGCCGCTGATTTCCCCAAAGACATTTTCATTCCAGCTCTATCAATCTCTCCAAACACGTGCTTTTAAAGTCAGTCTGAGGAAGAAATGCTTTGACTTTGAAAGAAAAAGCTGCTGAATGTAAATGCTGATAGAATCTAAATCTTTCATCTGCTCTTTCTTCTGGATTGCTCCCAGTTTGATCCTCAACATTTAGAGGCTGATTGCATTTCTCTCTAATCCACTGAAATAGGAACTGTTTTTCTCCCCATGTTCCATCCATTTAGCTCTGGATGCTAGAAATGCACCTGGTGCTTTATTCCAATCCAATTCATCTCCTTTAGATTGGAACCCAATCACTTCTTCTTTCTTCCTCTCAGAGAACACATTCATTTTACAACACTCATTCATATCATTCATCAACTGTCTTTCTCATTCTTTGGCTTTCTGACACATTCTTTGACCACAATCTACTGAGTTTTCTCTCACTTTATGTTGGAAAAATTCACATTTACTTCCAGAAGAACCAACGCCATCGTCTGACTTTACTGAAGATCAGATTTTCTCTCCATGCTACAGTCCTGCTCATCTTCATTGAATTTCCAGTCTTTCTGTCTAAATGTTCTTCCTGTTTCAGGCATTAATGGAACAGTAATTCCACAGGGATCAGTAGTCTGTAGCAGTCAGTAATCTGTCTGTCTCTCACCATATTTCAGTTGTGTGAAAGGGACACGTGTAGAATTCTGTGAATTATTCACTTCAAAACTATATGTTTATGTTTGGACATTAAACTATGTATGTCACAGTGAAAATATGATAACATGTCATACATCTGGTAATGAATAAACACAAGAATTCATCCTTTCCACCTCAACAGGAGGAATAAAGAAGAAATCAGATTCAATCTCACAAATCAATAACTCGACTTCTATACGACATAGAAGTGTGATTTTTGGATATGAGAGAGATGAAACACTGTCAGGAACTTTGGTAAACCTGAAAAAACAAAATACATCTCAGAAATATTAATTTTGAAGAGGTTCAGTTCCTTCAGTTGTGCTCAGGTCGTAAAAGTTTTATGGCTCCCGGAGACAGACAGAGATGTCTTTAGACAGGGAGGGGGAGGAAAGATGGCATTCCTGAGAGGGTGAAAAGGAGGTTTTAGGCTGAAAAAGAATTAAAAACATTCATAGCAGAAAAGTGAAAGTCATTGTCTTTCAAAAAGAAACAGTTCTTCCAGGTGCAGGTTCAGCAGGGAGATCCATCTTTCTGTGGATGAAAACACACAGAAATACAAAATGTCCCAGCTTTCCTCCAGTACTGGGTGTTGGTCAGCGCTGCAGAGAGAGCTTATGTGAGTTTGATCGGCTCAGGAATTCCAGAGGCCGTCGCTGAATTCCTACACTGTTAGAAATTCCTTCATCTGTTTAACAGCGCTTGAGAAATTTAGAAAAACAAAACAAAACAAATCTTAAATTTCACAGCAGGCCTAAAAGTTTTGTCTTCAACTCTACTTGTGATTTTAGGGATTTCTTTCTATGGTGCAAAAAAGCAACACTGGGCTTTAACGGATGCTGTTATTTACACTGACGGCCCCATACACTGGGTCAGGAGTAAATTAATCAGTTGTTCCATCTATATAATAATAAACAGGATCTGTACTGTATACCATGGCCTATGGGGTTCAGTTTAAAGGTTTAGCCAGTTAATTTAGTCTAGGATTAACAGTATATTAGCAGGTACACACATCAACAGCAGTGTGATGCTCGTTTGTGCTTCACTTATCAAACAAACTGCTGCCTTCAGTTTCACATATAAGGAGACAGAGGAGAATGAAATCCACCATAAGAGTCCTCAGACACCAGGAATCATTAGAATGTTCAATATGTAAATAGAAACTAGTAGTGGAGGACTGATTCAATACAATTCCACTTTTTTAAGTTGAAAATAATAAAGTTGTAATAAGATCATTTTCTTCCAGCTTTTCTGTTGTGTATTCTAACAGGGATTGTAATTAGAGCTTTGACTTGTTAAATTAGTTTGCATTTTATTTTGCCGTATTCAACAATTTCACATCAATACAATTCATTTTAAGATACACATTTTGATCCTATTGACTCATCAATGCCTGATCATCTGTGGATTTTGTTAAGTTGTAATATTTGCATTCACTGCTGCAGTTTTGTAACGTTTTCACAAAATCCTGAAAAATTCAAACAATGATAAAGTCTCATTGTTTTCTTGATTAGAGGCTAAAAACAGTTTAAAAAGGAAAAGAAATCACATTAATATCATCAGTGGGTTTCAGCGGGTTCAATCTGCAAAGATCACGTTTAATATAACTCAATAATCAAATCAAACTGTGAGAAATATATTGTACATATAATCTATTACAATAATTAAACATCAGACTAAATGAATGCATCTTTTCCTGCTTATCTGATAACTGTGTATTTCCTTCTCTTGTTTTTCCTCTAGAAGGAGTTATTGGTCCGTAGGTGTACGTTTGTTTTCAGGTCCTTAGAACAAACTGCTGAGATGTCTAGTTATGTGAGTTGTCTTTTACACTTCTAATTAAGGTTAATTAAGCTGAATTAGATCAGTTAACTGTGGTAATATCCTTTCCTTTTCTAGGATTAACTCTGAATGACTGCCTTTATTTTATAGGATGCTGGTACGTGTAAGAAATGACTCCTACCTCTGTTTTATAACTCTGTACTGTTCTCAGAGAATTACCGCACAGCACAACAGCATGGAACTGAAAAAAATGGAATTAAAATAACAACTGTAAAATTCAGCTTCATAATGGAAATAGTCTTTGCAACAGTGTTTAGACATGTGATGAATTCTGGTAGCAGTCTGTTATAACTGGGTTATATTTTGAACAGTTTTGACACCATTTAAAAGGTATTTTAAATGTTTAACTGGAAATTATAGTCTGCTGTCTCACACTGACCACAAATCACAAGACACGGTTTGTCTTTTTTAAAACTTCAAGAGAATTTAACTTTGAAATTGTTCATCAAATTTTCACTATTTTATTGTCCCGTCCTGCTTACAGAAAATCTTGTTACCATAGCAACCAAATCTCAGTCTCATGTTTGTTATAGCATTGTTCTGAGCTGTAAAGTCATTATTCAGGTCATGTGTAGCATGTGGAGCTTCATAAAATCCCATCAAACTGTCCTGTCGTGTTGATAGGACTTCTGGCTCAGACTCCATGCAGTTCATTGTGGGTCATGTCCATTAAACCAGTGATAACAGATATTTAGCTGTGAGTCTGCAAGGGCTGTCATATCCAAATGCAAACTAGAGACATGGAGCAAGTTAAACATACCAAAAAGAACTGGTCACCTCGGGTGGTACCGTTATCTGATAGTTTGGGTCCTGGCCTAAGGACTAGAACATTTGTGAGAAGGGGGGCCAGAGGGGACCGGAGTTGTGGTTGTACCTGTCACATACACACTTAGGGCAATGAAAGGTCAGAAGGCTCAGACAAGAGTATGTTAAACTATGAACAAAGGATAAAAGTATTAGATCATAATTAACCTTAGAGAACGAAAAACAACAGATAATGTTTATGAGAAACACTTCCCAGATAATAGTACAATAGGGACAAGTATAGAAATCATATTAATCTATGAGGATCTTAAACTAGAAATAAAGATAAAATTAGATGAATCTGCCCATATATCGATCATGGATCTACCTATATATCAGTAATGAAATAGTTACATGTAATCTTTTAAATATAAATTGAATAAAACTAAAAAATAATGAAACCCAAGTTCAGCACAAACTGAGCAGAAGCTGAGCCCCTTTGTCTGCAGAAAACTGACTCTTAGGCTGTACAAAGGTCACAGGAAGCCACACCGAGGCTGACACACACACACACACACACACACACACACACACACACACACACACACACACACACACACACACACACACACACACACACACACACACACACACACACACATACAAAGCATTCTGATTACAGGATGAAGACGGCTCGGATTGGATGAAGACTGAAGGCATCCGGCAGAACTTCCTCAGTGTGGACCAATTAGATAGTTGCACATTCTCAGTTAAAAACCTCTGTATTAGCGACAGACAGGCATTCTCTCCTTGTGAACAGCTGCATGCAGAAAAATTGTCTTATATTAGCCAACTGCTGTCAGCTAGATCAAATGAGAATCTGCATGCATGCATTTCTGATTATCCAGTGCTTTACTAAATATTCTTAAATGGATATTTTTGAGTTTTGAGTCTTCTGTGGTTCCTCAATAACAGTTCCAGAATCCGTCCTGACACTGGCTGTTAGCAGTTCGGAGACTGTCAGACGTTACTGTGGACCAGCTCCTGGACAGACTCTATGACCAGAGAAGAGAAGGACGTCATCAGAGCACAGACCAGAGCAAATAAAGCACGGCAGCTCATCAACCGGGTTCATAGAAAGGGACCTGATGCTGTTTCAGTTCTGAAAACTGCTCTTCATGAGGTCCATCCGTTCCTTTTCAGAAACCTGAAGCTGGAGTAAAAACAGCAAAGTGTGGGGCTGAGATGTTTACCTCCTGTAAGAACTGGTCTGTGTGCACTCACACATTACCTTTAAATGACAGGCTCTGCTGCTTAAAGTCTTTGACTCTGAAACTGATTTGATCACTATAATCCAGATAAACCTGGACTGCTTCTGACATGTTGAGCAGGTTCCACCCAGCAGGTGTGTCTGCAGGAAGTCAGTCTCTGGATTTAACCAAAATAAAGATGGAGTGGTTCAAACTGAGAAGATGAGACTCAGAGTTTTTGTTTCTGCCACTAGATGGAGACGGATCTCTGCTGCATGAGGCAGGAATG
>NC_067134.1:2231835-2259335 GCF_021347895.1 Acanthochromis polyacanthus | reverse complement strand
CTGACAAACTAAATATTCTACACAACTTGATAAACGAGCCAAATCCAATCAGATTCAGTCTCTAAAAGCAGCTGCTGATAACATCTGGACATTATTAATGTTCCACAATCACCAGAAACATGATGAGCACTTGATGTGTTCCAACAAAACATCTGTGAGATGTGGAACAACAACTTTATTACTGACAAACAATCCTTCAGAGGATGGAAACAATGAAATATCAGATCAGGAGCTGTAGTTTGATCAGCAGGAGCCAGTTGATGGTTGGACAGAGTGTCATTTTTCTACACAGCATCAGAGTGAAGTTGTTGGATTTTCTTCCCAATAAAAGTGGTTGAGATGATGATGTGATCAGCTCCTTCATCAACATGTGAATGTGTAGAAATAAAGGCCAGAGTGAGGCTGTGGTCAGAGAGGAGGAGCTTTCTTAGTCCTCAGCTGTTTCCAGGAAGCTGCTGCAGCTTCATCATGTCTCATATTAACGTCATCTAAAGGTGCAGCAGCTGATCTTTGCTCTTTGTGTCTCAGAGTGACGGCAGCCTGCAGACACAGAGGAGGATTTTCTCTCAGACCTGGTCCACACAGCAGAGAGCTGCAGAGGAAGAAGCTGAGTGAGTGGAACTTTGCTTCTCTTTGATTCAGACACAAAAGACAGAATAGAAATCAGCTGATCACAAGAGTCCGTGTGAAAGGACAGAAACAGACTGAAAACACTGATAAAGAGTCAAAGAGAGCAGAAAGAAATCCAAGAGAACAGCTTTGATTACTGTCAGGAGAAATGTGGGGAGAAGAATCCTCACAGAAGTTTGTGTTTGGTTGAAAAGTTGAAGAATGAAAAGTATGTGGAGTCCATGAGAGACATTTAGTGCAGTAATGATGTGTTTAGTAGCAGTCAGTGTTTGGTCTGGACTCTGAACAGGCTCAGTATAAAACTATAAACCTGATATGAGGCTCTGATCCTTTATAAGATAGAAAATCATTAACCTGAAGGACATTCTGATACACAGAGTACATGTATCCTACTACACACAGAGTCAGGGCTGTACAGTGGGAGCGTTTCACTCTCATATGCGCCTAAAAATAGATCGGTGCGAGTAGAAAAAATAAAAAGGGAGCACGCGTGCGAGTACAGATGTCAACCCTATTATTCGCATTTTCTCCTAAAATAAATCCACACAAAGTGGATCAAACTAAAAGTCACAGCCTACACCTTCTTCTTCAACAACTTTTTTTCACATCAGCACGCTACAACACGACATGGTCAGAAAAACCGTGAGCTCCTCTGACTCTCAGACCGTCTCCCCCATAGATCTATACAAACATGTATATATCTATGGTCTCCCCCCCACAGTACCGAGCATCACACAGACCGACGCACTTTCTTAAAGCGACAGGCTCCTATTTTTGTCTTTAGCTTTTATGAACACATTAACTTGAAATAACCAAATACTGTGTCTGTCTAAATTATAATAATGCAAATGACACTAAATTAAGCATGTAAAAAAGTTTAAATACCATAAAGTAAAAACTGAACTAAAACTGTCATCAGTTAACCCAATCTATGCATTCTGCACCTATAATCAGACTCCCCTAAGAATGCAAGATATGGCCTCAAAATATGTCTGGTATTTATGTATAAAGTCTTTAATATAAGTATAGTTCTTAAGTATAAAGTCATTTGTTATTGTTGTTATTTTTATTGGGCCAGTTAACAATATAATAGAATTTAAATTCTTTAATCCCACACCTGGGAAATTATTTGCTACAACAGCTAAAACACCAAATCACAAGTCTAAAAAAATAAACCAAGTAAATTACAGTCTGTAAGAACAGAATAATAAAATAAGGGGCTAAATGATCACAGTATGGCAGATTAAGAACAGAGAGACTATTTCAAAACTAGGACTTTAACAGAAATATGCAGGTTGAGTTAACTGTGCAGATTGTATGAGATGAAATAAAATCTGGAGTCAGAATTTGTTGGGCCACTTAACAAAATATGACTCTCTACTATTTTGGAATGCAAGAAGTGACAACCTCCAAACTTCCTCAGCTACATCTGCTCCTCTGCTGCTGCTGTATAAGGTCTTGTGTACATGGTGGCTTCCACCAAGTTTTTTGATTGGAAATTGGAAAAATGTAACACAATGCCATCTGAGTGATGATGGAAAATATGACAAAAGAAAGAAGTCAGTAGACCAATCACACTCCAAATGAAAGGAAGCCATATTGGAGAAAGTTTGTTTTCTTTGGTGACAAAAAAAATCAATAATTCTTTACAAACTAATTACAAAATACACACACACACACACACTCTAAACATGGGCTTTGGTGTTTCCTTGTGACGGATGTAGTATAGATGTCCATCTGTAAAAATACATTGGTTTATTAGTTCACAAAGTCCTGAGGACCAGTGAAGCTGCTGTATCTGACACTGGTGAGGGATGATAATCTATTTTGTGGGAGAAGCTTTGTTTGTGCAATGTCACTGTTAGAACTGCATCCATTTATTTGACCACCACTGAAGACCTCATGAGGATCAGCTTGGAGGGGCCATGTCTGGAGGACTTTGATCCAAGTCCTGCAGTGGACCGCTGGATGAACTCAGCCAAGCGTGCCAGGACGACTTGAATACAAAAAGATGTGGGACAGGGATGTTCTCTGTGTTAAAGAACTGAGCCGACTGCTTGGCTTGTTGTGTGAATGTTAATAATAAAATTGTGCAATTCATAGTGCTCCTAAATGTTTTTCACTAGGAGCACCTGTGCTCCTAGTGAAAAAGCTAAGCGTACAGCCCTGAGTGGTAATGTAGGAATGCTGGGAAGTCTGGACCACCTCTGCATCGTACAATGAAGGCTGCATGCCGACCCGTCATGGAGGAGCCCCGTCCATCGTCACTGAAACAAGCTTTTCTAACGTTTTTATCCATGAAGAAACTTTTCACCACGCTGTAGATGTCAGTTCCCCTTGTTGTTGTCTGCAGGGGCAAAAGTGTCAGGAGTTCTTCTTTAGAGGAGAAACCATCAAACACCATTCAGATGAACATCATCAGTTGAGCTGTACTGCTGCTGTCCACAGACTCGTCCCACTGAATGCTAAACCTCCTGCACTGAGCCAGATCCCGTCCAGCTGCTCTGTCAAGTTTTCAGATACAGCCGACATTCTTCTAACCTTCGTACTTACCCCCAGTTGGAGAGAGTGGAGATGGCATCTGGACCGTTCTTCTCGTCTTTGAACACAGTGTTTGCAACCATCATCACTGCTTCTTTCAACACCTCCCCGTCCCAAAAGACTTTCTTGTTCTTTATCAAAAAATCTGCAGCTCTAAATGAAGCCTCAGTTGCTTTTTGTGATTTTATTGCTGTCCTTTTTCACCCAAAGCTGCCTTTAAGTCCCGGGCTTTTTCTGTCCGTAGTGCTACCAGGTGGGTAGTTAGCATGGAAGCTTTTGTGACGGGTCCAGTAGAGTCTCTACACATTGTGTCGCTTTGCCGTCACAATAAAATGAGACACACACATTTATCTGTCACTGTCGTAAAAAAGAACTCTTCTTCCTTGAAAATAATGTTTTTCTTTGGCTTCTCTGCCATGTTTTGGGGTAAAAACCACATCTCGCTTCACAAAGTGTCTGCGTCTGCTTCAGCAAAGAGTGACCTGGTGGTTTGACATGAGCAGTGAGCTTTGACTTCAGACAAGCTCAAAGTTCATTTACACCTTTTTAAAAAATTATATTCAAGATTTTCATTTAAAATCTGCAAACCAACTGTTAGCTTGTTAGCTTGTTAGCTCATCTCTGTCAGGAAGTCATAGACAGCTTTGTGTTAGTGGGAATTAATTCTAGTGAGGACATGAATTAAAGTGAAGAGGACGATAGAAGCATGTCCACATGAGCTGTGTGTGTCTAAAAAGGTGAACTATGTCCAGTTTATCAGATTTATCAGAGCCAATATTTTATTCTGGCAGCATTAATGTTCATATTCCAAATAGAGAAAACATTCACAGACCAGGAGATTTATCCGTTTTTCGTTCTTTCTAAGGGAGTGGAAGCTAGAAGGAGCTGCAGGTGAATGATTTGTGATAATCAGGTCCAATAAAGGAGCTTTCTGATGTGTTTGAGGTGTTTCAGAGTGACGGCAGCCTGCAGACTCAGAGGACCGGTGATGGAGAAGCAGCCCAGGATTTTCTCTGTTTCTGCTCAAACCCAGACAGCAGAGATCTGGACTGGTGGGAAGAAGCTGAGTAAGTAGAACTTTGATTGATTGCAGTCTCTGAGGTTCCTCCTTCATCACCAACAAACACAAGCATGAGGCTCAGAGTCTTTGAAAGCAAGTGTGCAGACAGAGAGAAGTTTTCTTCCAGAGGACACAGACATCCCATCAGACTGAGGACTGGACATTTCATCTGATCCTGTTTTATCCTCAACACCAAACTGGTGACTGAAATGTGCTGTTTAGTGAGACTCAGGTTGTTGTTTGGACTCAGTGGCGTCATCAGAGCCGGACATCCCCAGCTGTAGCCCCCAGTGTTTATGAAGAGCCCCGGATCTGGTTCATGGATCATTCCAGTCATTAAAGTCCCCAGAATAAGAGCAGAGCACTGATCCAGCTGGAGCTGATGTTGTGTGTCATGTGTTTGTGTTGTTTTCTTGCTCTGCTTCATGTTCCAGACGGAGCTCTTGTTAGAAAACTGCTTGATCTGCTTTAGCTGGCAGGGTGTCTGCTTTTGGATCCTTCAGCCAATCAGTGAGAGCAAATCTCAGGTGTGTTCATGATGTTGATGTGCTTGTAGAGGTGTGTTTAGTCCCTGCTTTGTGTTTCCAGTAGTTTACATGTTTGTCTTGTTGTTCTGGGCGTTGTCTGGACAGCTTGGCTGCTAGTTCCGTCTGTGAAGTGCTGTTGTCAGATCAGGAACAAATCTGTTTCCCGCTTGGTTGCCCTGACAACAGTGATGTCACGGCCCTACCTGATCTTCAGGTTTGTTCCGTCGTTTACTGGAGCTGTATTGTGTGTGATGTGGGTCAAGTCTTCAGGTGGACAGAAGCTGTTTCAGAAGCTAACAGCTAAAATAAAAAACGCCTGGCTACTGACACATATAACAGCCTGTAACATGGACTCACAAAGCTCCACAAATGTTGTAAAATAGTTTGAATTAGATTTTTTTCAATCTCAGAAATGTTCAACCTGCAGTTTTCAAGAATTTCTAAAAAGAAAGTTGAAGAAAATTCAATTCCATTGTTGTCCTTTTCTGCTTCTAACTCACAGTTTTTGGTATTTAATTCCATAAGAACGGTAAATACTTGACAGATTTTGAAAGTTCTACTTCTCCTGGAAAAAGGGTGTAAATTATTCACACATAGGGCATTTTTTGACACAATTATTGACAAAAATAGACAAACGAGACCAGGCGTGTTCATAAATAAATCTATTATTGTTGTGCTAAAAGTTATTCTGTTGTGTTGTTGTTGTTCCAGCATCTGTAAAAATCAGGGTTCCTGCTTGGTTGCCCTGACAACAGTGACAGGTGTTTGAAAGATGAAGGATAAGAAGGCAAGAATTAAAAAGAGGAAATGTGGAAACAGAAGCAGACAAATGTGCTGAAAATGGAAACTATTTCTGTGAAACGAGCTCACGGTTTGAAACAAATGAGGACGATGGAAAAGATACAGAAAGATGCTGAACTGTTCTTCAGACCACCGTTCACTTTAATTCATTATCAAGTCAGTGAATTGTGTGTGGTTGTGGCGTAAAACATCACGTTATAGAATGTAAATAATAGTCTGATGCTGGTAAACTTTGTCTTGGAGCTCCTCAGAGTCAGAAGAAAGATCCAGAACCAACATCAGCCATGAGCCACAAGTCCAGAGAGAATCTTATCAGAATGAATCTAATGAAGAGTCTGGTGTAGAGCTGCTCTGTAGGAGAAGATGATTCACATCTACATGAATGAAACTGAGCTGAACTGATCAGAAGGTCTGGAAAAAGGACAGATCCAGTCCTGGTCCACATTATCGGCACCGCTGGAATGTTTCCAGAAAATCCACCGTTTCTCCCAGAAGTTGTTGCAGCTACAAATGTTTCTGGTTTTACACGTCTTTATTTCCTTCCTGTGCATTAAAATAACACAAAAATCAGAAGAAAAAAGCCAAAATTGAGCTAATTTTGCAGAAAACTCAGAAAATGGGCCGGACATCTTTGTTGGCACCTGAACTCAGTGTTTGGTTTCCACCCTTTGGAGGAAAAAACTGAAAGCAGTCACTTCCTAGAACCATCAACAAGCTTCTTCCTCCTCTCAGATGGAGTTGTGGACCACTGTTCTTCTGCAAACTGCTCCAGGTCTCTCAGGTTTGAAGGGTTCCTTCTAGAAACAGCAGTTCTGAGATCTCTCCACAGGTGTTCAGTGGGATTTAGATCTGGACTCACTGCTGCCACTTCAGAACTCTCCAGAACTTTGTCTCCAACCATTTCTTGGTGCTATCTGAGCTACATTTCAGCTCATTGTCCTGCTGGAACACCCATGATCTCTGACACAGACCCAGCTTTGTGACACTAGAAAACGAACACGTGGAAAACCAGAAACATTTGTAACTGCAACAGCTTCTGGGAGAAACGGTGGATTTTCTGGAAACATTCCAGCGGTGCCAATAATGTGGAGCAGGACTGTTTGTGCTGAGAACTGTGAGCATTTTAGAATGTGATTTAGAGTCAGAAGCAGATCCAGGAGTGATGAGAGGATTATTCCTGTCTGTAAAGGAACAGAGAGAACAAACAAGCATTAGTTCACTAGAACCACTTTCTATGCTCAAACCATAACAGTGACCCGTTCTGTTTTGATCATTAAAAGTAACACAGCTGAAAGGGAAGAAGATGAAAGTCATCTGAAATAAACCTGCATGTTTTAAAGCAACCCTTACTTGTTCTGAATTGTAAATATTGTATAAAAATACAGTGAACTGCAGGTTTTCCAGAACAGTGTTCTATAGCAGACGGAACATGTGAGGTTCTAATGACATGATTTTAATCAGAACGGGTTCTGATCTAAAGTGGGCTGGTCTGAGGCCTCAAACTCCAGGACTGAAAATGAATCCCACTGCTCAAACTAAGTGGATTTGACTGTGATCTCTGCCTGTTTCCCTGTCAGTACCATCAGTGATGAAAGCGTTAAAAAGCCTCAATCTCCTCCAGTCTGTTGACTTTAATCATCAGGTTGATCAGAGAACAGACAGCTGCCTCACTGGAACGTTAGTAGCTGTGACTTGTAGAGGACTGGGATGTTTCTTCCACTTTCTACAGTCTGCTGCCTGAACTGAGCTCAGAAACACACTATGTTGATGTGAGCCACTAGTTTTATTAGTGTCTGCATGGAACCAACAGCTGATGGTCAAGTCAGAGAGATTCAGTACGGTTCACAAACATTCACACAGCATTTATTAAACGATAACTTTGGATGGAGTTTCAGTCTGGATGAGGTGATTTCACAACATTTGTTGAGATTTTGAGTACTTTTGTGGTAATTTAGTGACTTTTTAATGTGAATTTAACATCTTTTAAAGTGATTTTGCACATTTTGTGGTGATTTTAGTCTTTATGAGGTTATGTCACACACTTTGTTGTAATTTACATGTTTCTGTAGTATGTATTTTTGCAAAGTTTTTGCACCTTTTTGTGGTGATTTTACACATTTTTGTGTATTTTTTTAATAAGTTTTTTGAGGTTATTTCATATCATTTGTTGAGATTTTGAGTGTTTTTATGGCAATTTAGTGACTTTTTAATCTCAATTTTGCTTTTTTAAATGTAGTTTTGGACCTTTATTGTGACGATTTCAGTCACTTTGAGGTTATTTCACATCATTTGCTGCTATTTTCTGTGTTTTTGTGATAATTAAGTTTATTTTCTGTTTTTATTCATTATTTAAAGGTATTTTGCACCATTTTCTGGTGATTTTGCACCTTTTGTGGTGATTTTATTGCATTTTTTTGGGGGGAGGGGCGCGGTAATTTCACATCCTTTGTTGTGACTCTGAGTCTGTACATGAATTTAAACCAAATGTTCAGACATGTTGTGGTGTTCCCAACCAGCAGGAGTTCTCAAACTGATGCTGAAATCAATGTTTTATCAGTAAATCTCATTTGTGTTTGTCAGACAGTTCTAAACATGAGTTGTTCTTATTATCTGTCAATCACAACCTGTGATCTGATCTGTCTAGCAGAGGGGAAAAGATTTAAAGTGAAATAAAGTTCACCTGCTACACTTTGAAGAAACCAGATGCTAGAAATGTTCAGATGTTTCTTAATGCAGCATTAAATGAGACTGAGAGCAGACATGTTGAGGGAAATGTGCATCAGTGTGATCTCTGCTGATGGTGGTTCTGTCCCACTGATTCCATTCTAGGGAATGTTAACTGTCAGGGATTTACAGCCTGATGGGAGCTTCTGCTTTCATGAAGCACAGGGTTTGTACAAGTTGTGTTGGACGTTGAGTGACATGAAAAAGGTTGAATGTAGAAATAATGGGTCACATGAAATGAGTGGGAATCAGCCTGTAAAATGTGCTCTTATTGTGAAAGTCTGCCTGCTGCTTCCTCATAGGTGGAGTCCTGACTGGTTCCAGGAAACAGATCACCTGTCTGAGCGTCCAGGAGTGGACTGGAAACTTTCTTCTTCTTCTTCAGCGCTTTGAATAAAGTGTAAGTTTGCTTTGTTTGCTGCTTTAACTTCAGTAATGTTGCTGTTTGTTTCTGCTCTGTCATGTTTCTACATGTTCACTTCTTATTTCAGCACAAACTGTGGATGACTGCTGTTTAAACATGGATCAATATGATTATTAACTTATTGATTGACTGCAATCAGTCAATATTTCTATGAGATTATTGATGGACTTGAGTCAGTTTGATGAGCTGCTGATGTTTCTTTGTTGTTTTGTCTTTCTGACTTTGGGTTTGTGGGTGAGTCTCTGCAGCTCCATGACTCCATCTGCTGGACTGATAGTAGAAGTGCAGCAGCTGATCTTCTCCAGGAGGATCTGAGTGGATGAATGATGTTTGTTTCCTGTGCAGGTGAAGGTAGAAAGTGTGTGTGAGCTGCTGTGAGTTGAGCATCATGGATGAGTGTGAGGACAGAGAGGAGGGAGTCCCTCCCTCTAAAAGCTCTCTGTGTGGGGAACAGGAGAACCAGAGCAAAGCTCAGAGGTGAGAGCACCATCTCTAACTGTCCAGGACTCTGCTGCATGTCAGAGCTCAGCATCACATCACTGCTGCATCATTATTGACAGGAATCCACCTGGACCTGGACCTGGACCTGGATCTGAACCTGGATCCAGCTGTTTGTCTTTGAAGAGTGACCAGTCTAAGGATTATCCTATTAACTTTAAAGGAGAACCAGGTCCTGAAGTAAGAGGAAAGAAGAAGTAAGTTGGGAAATCAAACTACTGACTGTTGTGTCAAATGTTCTGTCATTGTTCCAAATATGTTCCATCATTAAATCTCTCTGAAACTCTGCTACAGGCATTTTCCTTCCCGGTGGTTTTCCTCTCTGTTTACCAGAATCCATCAGAGACCAGATTCTGCAGTCCAGCATCACCTGGACTCCATATTCATGGTGAGTTCATGGACAACAAGTTGTTCTCCATCTGTTGTGTTCAGGCGTCTCCATGCTGCTCTTTGTAGACCAGTGGACTGTCAGTGTGTCCAACATGGATCTGGTGTTTGGCTCCATGATTTGACTCTGATGGACTCATTGACACATTTCTCTGTTCCAGCTGCTGGAGGACAACATGGTGACTTTTGTGAAGAAGGAGCTGAAGAAGATGCAGAAGCTTGTGAGTCCAGATTACCCAGAATGCTCAGAGAGTCAGAGGGAGAATGAGGAGGAGTTGGAGGGTGGTGATGAAGATGAGAGGAGCAGCAGAGAGATGTTTGAGCAGATCACAGTGTTGTTCCTGAGGAGGATGAAGCAGGAGAAGCTGGCTGACTGTCTGCAGAGCAGTAAGAGGATTTGTGTAAAGACTGAAGCTGCTGATCAACAGAACATTTACTAAAGTCTCAGAATATCTTCACACAATCAGTCTTTAGGGGACAAACTGTCACCTTCACTTTATTGCTACTTTGGTGCTTTAATATCCAGGTTACTTCTACTTCACTCTTTCTTTCTGGTGTTTTCATTCAGAACTTGCTGCTGGAGTTTGTGGACGTGAACTTAAATGTGGTCTGAAGAAGAAGTTCCAGAGAGTGTTTGAGGGCATCGCTAAAGCAGGACAGAAGACCCTCCTGAATGAGATCTACACAGAGCTGTACATCACAGAGGGAGGGACTGCAGAGGTCAATGATGAACATGAGGTCAGACAGATTGAAGCAGCATCCAGGAAAGCAGACAGAGCAGAAAGAAGCATCAGAGCAGAAGACATCCTTAAAGGCTCACCTGGAAGAGATGGACCAATCAGAACAGTGATGACAAAGGGAGTGGCTGGCATCGGGAAAACAGTGTTAACACAGAAGGTGACTCTGGACTGGGCTGAAGACAAAAGCAACCAGGACATCCACTTCATGTTTCCATTGACTTTCAGAGAGCTGAATGTGGTGAAAGAGAGAAAGTTCAGCTTGATGGAACTTGTTCATCACTTCTTCAGTGAAACCAAAGCAGCAGGAATCTGCAGCTTTGAATACTTCCAGGTTGTGTTGATCTTTGATGGTCTGGATGAGTGTCGCCTTCCTCTGGACTTCCACAACAATGAGGTCCTGACTGATGTTAGAGAGTCCACCTCAGTGGATGTGCTGCTGACAAACCTGATCAGGGGGAATCTGCTTCCCTCTGCTCGCCTCTGGATAACCACACGACCTGCAGCAGCCAATCAGATCCCTCCTGACTGTGTGGACATGGTGACGGAGGTCAGAGGGTTCACCGACCCACAGAAGGAGGAGTACTTCAGGAAGAGATCCAGAGATGAAGAGCAGGCCAGCAGCATCATCTCCCACATGAAGAAGTCACGAAGCCTCCACATCATGTGCCACATCCCAGTGTTCTGCTGGATCACTGCTACAGTTCTGGAGGAGCTGCTGAGAAGCAGAGAGGGAGGAGATCTGCCCAGAACCCTGACTGAGATGTTCATCCACCACCTGGTGGTTCAGGCCAAAGTCAAGAAGATCAAGTATGATGGAGGAGCTGAGACAGATCCACACTGGAGTCCAGACAGCAGGAGGATGATTGAGTCTCTGGGAAAACTGGCTTTTAATCAGCTGCAGAGAGGAAACCTGATCTTCTATGAGTCCGACCTGACAGAGTGTGGCATCGATGTGGAAGCAGCCTCAGTGTACTCAGGAGTGTTCACACAGATCTTTAAAGAGGAGAGAGGACTGTACCAGGACAAGGTGTTCTGCTTCGTCCATCTGAGCGTTCAGGAGTTTCTGGCTGCTCTCCATGTCCATCTGACCTTCATCGACTCTGGAATCAACCTCCTGGAAGAACAACAACAAACAACATCCTGTTGGTCTGAAATGTTCCAAAGTTATTCAAGAGGTTTCTACCAGAGAGCTGTGGATGAGGCCTTACAGAGTCCAAACGGACACCTGGACTTGTTCCTGCGCTTCCTCCTGGGTCTGTCACTGCCGACCAATCAGAATCTCCTACGAGGCCTGCTGACACAGACAGGAAGTAGCTCACAGACCAATCAGAAAACAGCGGAGTACATCAAGGAGAAGATCAGTGAGGATGTGTCTGCAGAGAGAAGCATCAATCTGTTCCACTGTCTGAATGAACTGAAGGATGTTTCTCTAGTGGAGGAGATCCAACAGTCCCTGAGATCAGGACGTCTGTCCACAGATAACTGTCTCCTGCTCAGTGGTCAGCTCTGGGCTTCATCTTACTGTCATCAGAAGAACATCTGGACGTGTTTGACCTGAAGAAATACTCTGCTTCAGAGGAGGTTCTTCTGAGGCTGCTGCCAGTGGTCAAAGCCTCCAAGAAAGTTGTGTAAGTAGTTGGAGACTGAAGATCCTTTTTCATTTTGCTGCTGTTTCATCAGTATAATGTGCTTTTTGTCTCTTCAGACTGAGTGGCTGTAATCTGTCAGAGAGAAGCTGTGGAGCTCTGTCCTCAGTCCTCAGCTCCCAGTCCTCCAGTGTGACAGAGCTGGACCTGAGTAACAACAACCTGCAGGATTCAGGAGTGGAGAGTCTTTCTGCTGGACTGGAGAGTCCACACTGTAAACTGGAAGCTCTCAGGTCAGGACTCACACTTTGAAACTGATGTGATTTCTATCAGTGGATAAACAGCTAACCTGAGTACAATCATTTCTGCTGATGGGATTCATCAAATGAGCTTTTACTGAACTTGTGCAGGACTTTGTCAGGGTTTATTTTTGACATGATTAAATCCCACTAATCATTGCTGAGATTGTTGATTTGCTTGAGACACATGAAATGTGCAGCAAAATGTATCTGAAAGACAAAGAAGAAAAGAGAGAGAGAAACATCCATCCAAGTGTTGTCCATCAGGTTTGTGTTGTTTTGTGTGTGCAGGCTGTCAGGCTGTCTGGTCACAGAGGAAGGCTGTGCTTCTCTGGCCTCAGCTCTGAGCTTCAAGACCTCAAATCTGAGAGAGCTGGACCTGAGCTACAACCATCCAGGAGACTCAGGAGAGAAGATGCTGAGAGCTAAAGTGGAGGATCCACACTGTAGACTGGAAACTCTGAGGTACAGACAGACAGACACTCTGAGGTACAGACAGACAGACACTCTGAGGTACAGACAGACAGACACTCTGAGGTACAGACAGACAGACACTCTGAGGTACAGACAGACGGACACTCTCACTAAACTATCAGCCTAGCTCACAAAAAAGAGTGGAAGCAGAAGAACACTGTTAGCTCAGCTATGCACCATGACTGAAAGGAAACTGTTAGCCTAGCTTAGCTCACAGACAGGAAGCAGGGTGAAATTTTTTTTTTCCATTTCCAAAAGTCACAGGTAACATCCAACATCAACATGATATTGAAACAAACAGTGACAGAGTTAACAAAAATCACTTTGAAGGAAGAAAGGAAGAGAAGAATAAAAGAAAGGAAACTAAAAAAAACACAAAAAACAAACAAAAAACAGCTGAGTAAATGTAAACATTTATAGCAAATAATTTTTTTTACAAATGTTCACAGTTTTTATTGCTTTCTGGTTATCAGATATTTATTTATTGACTTTAAATGATATTCAAATTCTTTATGGAAGACAAGATAATTTGGCTTTTGATGACTGAATTTTGCTTTATGAATGTTAAATTTTACTAATATTAATATGAGATTGATGATAAAGGCCTTGTCTTTTTCATATCCATCCTGTGCATAAACTCCAAAAATGATGTTTGTAGAACAAATCAATCTGCAGATTTAGTTTTTCTGAACAAAATTTTAAATTTCCTTCCACATTTTTCTGCTGTAACTACAATAATAAAAATGTGGAACTGTTTCTGGCTGTTCAGAGCAAAAAGAACATCTTACATCTATATCACGTTTGAACTTAGTCATAGAATGTTTTATGGACAGATTTTATGTAAGATTTTAACATAAATGTCCCTAACTTTGTTCAACATGAATTAGTGAGGTAAAAGCCAAACCTGAGACCAGAGATATTATTAATAAAAGAGTTCCAGTCATGGATAACATCAGGTTTTGTTGTCGTTTCTCTTTGGAACAGTGCACGTATAGCTCTGTTGCTGTTCTTTGCCGTCCCAAAGCATATTTAGCCACAATAAGTGTCACATGGATTAACAACATGTATATCTGCTGCAAGAGAGGAGGCAGTGCACAGAGTCACAACAGCAGCTGGAATGGAGCTAATGACCTTTGGAAACTCTTCAAGTGTTGAAGGGAATGGAGACTTTTCACAGAATTCAGTGTCATTCATAAAATGGCCACTAGGGGTCAGAAGCTGTGAGACGAAGTCCATTTTGTTGTTAAAGCAGCGATTGAGAAAGATGCTTTTATTTTGATGCAGTATATCCCCATTATTCCAGAGATAATACCCATGTGGAGAGAAATTGTGCTTGTAGGCCGTTTTCCACGACAACAAAACCTGTTTGTGAAAACTGGATCATTTTAGGGGAATCTTGTTTATTTGGTAGCTACAAACCAACAGAAAAGGGAGTCCTCCAGTTTGATGAAATACACATTTAGGAATAAAGTTCTATAAAGATGCATCATTTTTAAGAAAGATTTGAACCATTTGATCTTCAGAACATTGTTTAGAATTGAAAAATCAACAAAGTGGAGGCCTCCATTTTTGTAGTTGTTCAGAATTCCAGATTTTCTGATCTAGTGTGTACGGTTTTTCCACAGAAAATGAACAAGCATCTTATCAATAAATGTGACAGTTTTACAGTCCAGTGCCAGTGAGGAGGCGGCATACACAAGTCTGGAAATTCCCTCAGCTTTTGACAGAAGAGTTCACCTTTAAGTGATAAGTCTCTTTGTAGCCAAAGCTTCCATTTATTCTGCACCTTTTTAATCCTTGGCTCAAAGTTGAGATGGCATCTCTCTCACTGATTTTTAGTTCCAGTAATCCCTAAATAGTTAACCTTACTCTTTACTCGTATATCATCAATTGAGGTTATATCAGAACTTTAGAGAGCGAATAGCTCACACTTATTTAGGTTTAAGTCCAAACCTGATGCTTTAGAAAACATGTGGATTGCATTAATTGCAGGCTTTATCTGTAGGGCATTCTTTAAAAACAAGGCTGTATCATCAGCCAACTGACTTCAAAGTCTGCTTCTAGCAGCAATAGAGATGCCTTCCAACTGACAGAATTTGACAAAATGACAAAACATTTGAGCAACAACCAGGAAGAGGTAAACTGAGACAGGGCAGCCCTGTCTTAGCCCTCTTTCCAAACAAAATCTCTGAGTTGTGCCATTACTCAGTTTTACCAAGCTATTGGCGCCAGCATAGAATGTTTTCATCACACTGCAAAAGTATGGCCCAAAACCAAAGCTGTTAAGAGCAGAAAACATAAAGGAGTGTTCAACTGTATCAAAGGCTTTGTGAAAGTCTCCAACTAAAATGAAACTGTCATCCCTAATAAGGTCAGCATCGTCTATGAGGTCTAAAACTAGCCTCATGTTATTGAAAATATGCCTGTTACTCATAAACCCAGACTGATTCTCATCAATAATAGAGTTAAGAGCATTTTTACATCTTTTAGCAAAAACAAGAGCAAGAACTTTAGAGTCATTGTTCAATAATGAAACTGGTCTCCAGTTATCAATGAAGAGAGGCTCCTTTTTTGGTTTAGGAATTAAAGTCATCCAGCCTTGTGTCATACTTGCTGGAAGAGTCCCTTTACTAATACCTTCAGAAAACTTTGAACAGAAATGGGGCCAAAAGTTCAGCAAAATCTATCTAGAATTCTGAAACAATCCATCAACTCCAGGTGACTTATTACTCTGAAGTTGCATCGTTGCATCTAATACTTGTTGTTGTGTGAGAGGGGTGTCACACATCAACCGCTCTTCCTCCGTTATAGAGTTTGTAAAATCAACACATTAAACAGTCTATCCATTGCATCTTTGTCAGACTTTGTTTTATAAAGAGAGCAAAACTCAGAAATACTGCTCTTACTTTCAGTCACAACTCCATCAATGTTCAGTTGAGACATGGCATTGTACTTAGCATGAGTTTTTTCCACTTTAAAGAAACAGGAAGTCATTTGTTCACCGTGTTCAAGCCACTTCAGTCTGGATCTACCAAAAGCAGCCTCTGCTTTAACCTTCTATATATCATCTAAAGTGTTTAGAAGTTCAATTCATTTTCATTTTTCATCATGTCAGAGATTTTCTGGTGCAATGCTAGCCAAGGACATTATATCTGTGATTACTTTCTCCTCATTTTGGCGTCTACATTTGGCTAACTCACTTCCAGATCTTCTTAAAAATCCACCCATTTCAAATTGAAGGAGTTCCCAATTTTTTCCATCATTTCCTTCCTTCAGAGCATTTAACCAATAAAAGTGAATAATTGTACTAAGTTGATGTTTGACATTGTCATGCCTCAATAAAGAGCTCTTCATCTTCCAATCAGAGAATTGCTTGGTGTCAACCATTCCTGGAAGGAGATGTAAATATCTAAGGATGGCTCTATGGTCAGTTAATGGGGGGGGTAGGACATTGATTGGAATATTGTCTTTAGAAAGTGATTTAGAGAGCAGCCAGTAATCCAGGCCAGACTGTCTGGAGCCATTTTTATTCCTCCAAGTATTTGGAAACTTCTCTCTCCATACATCACATCAATCATACTTGTCAATGAAAGAGTTGAAGTGAACATTTGGCTGTGAGCATTTAGCTGGAGGCCATCTATCATCACCTCATTCATGAGCACATTAAAATCACCTCCTACAATGAAGTAAGCCTCAGGGAATGTCTGAGTTAGAGCTGCAAGTTTACAGTCTAATGTAGGAATAAGTTTATCCTTTTCTGATGTAGAATTATAAGCGTACAAATGAACAATAATCATTGCTTTGCCATTCCAGTCTACTATTAAACAAATCAAATGAGCTTGACTGTCACAGAGTGCATCAATTTTCCAGGAAAACTCCCCTTTAAACAAGATCCCCCAGCAGAATGTTCTGTCCATGTCATCACCACATGTCGTTTCCCACTGATTTTTACACAAGTTTACATCTTTAATAAGTGAGTGTGATTCTTGGAAAAAACCAAATCAGTTTTCAGCTGTTTAACATTAAAAATAAAGCTTTACGCTTTACATTATTCCTCAGTCCCCTAGCATTGAGTGAGACAAGTGAAAAAGACATAAAAAAGAAGAAATAAAGCAAAAAGCTTTCTAAGCTTCTAGCTATGTATATTCTGGCACACACACAAAAAGGAAAGGCAGCTCAGCGACACCTATAACCTGATGTTCTAGTTCATTAAATGAGATGTTCCAAAGGGATTTAAGGCAATGGGCTAGCATAGAGTGATATCACTGAAAAAGAGGAAAAAGAAAAGAAAAAAGTTCTGTTTTGCTGCACAATTGTAGAAAATGATTTAAAGTTGTACAGTCAGTCATGGCGCCAGTGAAGTTTGTATCAGTCTGGGAGAATGATGTCACCTCTATGAACGCTCTGGTCCTTTATCAGTGGAACAGTGTGAGAGCCATGTAACGTCCATGTGTGCTGCTGAAAGAGTCTCTGCTGCTCTGACCGTCCTCCTCCTTTCAGGGTGACGCCTGCTGGAGTCCCATGGTTGACACCAGGTCTGAGGAAGTGTAAGTGTGTTTGAATGGATTGATGGAAACAAAGCAGCACATTCAAGCATCTTCAAAGTGTCACATCTCTGAGGTCATCATCAAAGATTTAATACTGATCACATGATCCATCAATAACTGCAGCTGTGTTGTGTTTGTTCTCTCCATCAGATTCCTGTCAACTCACAGTCGACACAAACACAGTAAACGGAAACCTCAAACTGTCTGACAACAACAGGAAGGTGACATATGTGGAGGAGGATCAGAGGTATCCTGATCATCCAGACAGGTTTGACTGGTATCATCAGCTGCTGTGTAGAACTGGTCTGACTGGTCGCTGTTACTGGGAGGTGGAGTGGAGAGGATGGGTTTATATATCAGTGAGTTACAGAGGAATCAGAAGGAAAGGAAACAGTTATGACTGTCTGTTTGGATTTAATGATCAGTCCTGGAGTCTGTTCTGCTCTGATGATGATGGTTACTCTGTCATTCACAATAACAGTCTAACATCCATCAGTTCCTCCTCAGTCTCTCACAGAGTTTCAGTTTATGTGGACGTTCCTGCTGGAACTCTGTCCTTCTACAGAGTCTCCTCTGACTCTCTGATCCTCCTCCACACCTTCAACACCACATTCACTGAAACTCTCTATCCTGGATTTGGGTTCTGGTCCAGTTCTGGTTCCTCCTCAGTGTCTCTGTGCTGAGTCTCGTCTCCAGAGTCTCCTCCTGGTACAGAAACAGTGTTGAACAGATGGTTGAGTCTCTCCATGACTCTGTCCCTCACAAACATGTTTTCACATTCATGGATTAAATGTGTTTCTTTGTCAAATCCTTCTCAATGATTCCTTGTAAACTTGTTCCTCTTCAAAGATGAAGTTGTGATTCTTCCAGGAGCCAAATGTGGTGTTTGCGTCTTTTTCCAGTCAAATGTTGAGTGAAAATCAGGATGTGGTGTTCCTCTGACGCTCACTGGAACTAAAAGCATTTGAGCTGCACAAAGTGTGAAATGAGAGAGGAAGCAGTGAATCTCCAAACTGCTGACAGACTTTCACACATTATTGTCCAGTGAAAATCAGCTTTTTGTGCAGCCACACTTGATCCTGATGTGAGTCTTTAAGTCCTGTTCTAGTGATGAAATGAGAACTTCCTTCATCTGTGTCACTCTTTCCAAAGTATTCTGTGCTCTTCTGTCATTTATGTCTTATTGATAGATCCATTTTTCATTTTTACTATAAATAAGTGCTTCAATGTTTTTTCATCAGTTTTTTTTTTATCAGATTCTGAATTTCTGGTTCATCAACAAATTCTATCAGATTGTATTTTTCCATCAAAGCTCCCATAACCCTAGCTATCTGTGGATCAAAATGTTTTCAGCATCGATATGATTCCAGTAGAATTTAAACCCACCAGGACTATCCAGATTACATTGAACTCTGTAAATTCTACATTTTTTAGCCTGTTTCATTCTATAAATGTTGTGTTTGGCCGTTAAAGGAGCTTTTCCTCACATTGTGCTGTATTTGAACCCTTCCATGCTCTAAATTCTTTGAACAGATCTTGTGCTGTAATCAATGTCTAACTTAGTTTTTATTTCATTGCAGTGGTTGATTTTTCCTGAACAAGATCAATGATTTTAATACGTCTTTCTCCACTTTTATTTGCTCTGCCTGTGGCTTTTAAACTATTCTAACTTTCTTTTTATTCAATAAATGACTAATAACACACTTTGATCTTCATGTTGTTTGCTTATTTGTTGATCAGTGGAATTTAATTTTCCATGTGAATAATCAACGTTTATCCTCTTCCACGGCAGAAATGAAAACAGAAAAAAGATCTTTAGTAAAGCAGTAAAACTGATGCTTTTATTTTGATCTTTTTGTTCTCCATTTTTAATTCTATTTCATTAAATTTATCCCTAAAAGCAAATCATAAGAACTCCAAAACTAGAAGAAAAACTCCATATTTAGGTGGTGAAAAGACTCAGAACCAAACTTGTAATAAATGATCTTCTCTTGTTTTAATTTCTATCTGTCTTATGATCAAGTCAGTGAGGCGAGTAAAGCATGAACAATCTAAAGTTGTGGAACTTGAACTTCTTTCAAAGTGGATTTTTCTGTGAACAATCCAAATAAACCCTCCTGTGTCTTCATTTCACCACAAATATTGTTTTTCCTGATCTGAAAAACAAAATTCAGCAAAAAATGCCAAAACACTTCAGCAAAAAAATTCACAAATTCTGAAAATGTGTAAAATCTTTCAGGAAGTAAAATTCCAATAATTCCTTAAAAGTTCTTTTTAAAAACCAAAACAAAAATCCCCCAAATTTGGCAAGAAAATTCTTGGTAAATAATTTACAAAAAATGAGTAAAAAATCTTAAAAAAAACCCTAAAAATATCTAAAGTGATTCCATATTATCAGTAAACATTCTGATATTTTCTTAAGAACATTCACATAAAAATCACCAAATCCAGAGAATTTACTGGATTTTGGTTGATTTTTATGTGATGTTCTTTAGAAACATTTTGAACTTTTCTCTTTTTCCACCAGAAATGTTCAAATGTGGACATCAGAAGTTTTTTCCTCCGTGTAAATCTCTATTTTTCTCCAATTTTAAACTTCAACGGGTCAATCTGAGCCCTCAGGACGACACGAGGGTCAAAGCAGCTCTGAGGGAGCGTTGTAGACGTCACAAAGTTGTGCTGCTCAGAGCTTTTCTTTTTCTTTTCCTGCATTTTGTCCCAAAGTGTGGCTGCAGGAGCTCTGCTTCACTTCAACCCTTCATGTCTTTAAAATGAGCCCAGCTAGCTCTGTGTTTGTGCACTGGACATGCTAGCATTCCTCAGGGTTAGCAGCTGCACGTGAGCTTAGTGCTTGTTTTTGCTCCATGAATGGAAGGAGAATGCTGCTGTTTTGAAGCGTGTTCCAGCATGTGTGACATGTATGTTTGCTTCATCTCAAGCCACTTTATCAACAGTCCACAGTGAATGTTAACACAGACAAACACAGGATTCTGTTGTTTTGCTGCTGTGAAGGTTGGACATGCAGGAACAGCTGCAGCTATTAAGCCTCCATCACAACTACGCCCCCTGCTGTCTGATCCTCTCTCCCAACAGAGCGACCAGGGTTAGTGGAGAGGAGCTCCACATCCAGCAGACACCACAACCTGTGGCTTCCACATCATTTCACATCAGAAATGATGGAGAAAATCCATCACAGGATGATTTTTCCTCATGAAATATTCCTGAAATATTGTGTTTTCAGGAACACTGATTTCAGAGATTTCTGATCCAAACTGAGATGTTTTTATTTCATTATTTGGTCAAAAACTGTCAAGTTTGAACTTTGACTAATGTCAGATATTTCACAATCATTGTTCTTGGAACAATCTGTGTCTGCTGACCTACACAAACATGAAGCTTGTAAGGTTCAGCAGTACATGTTTAACGTGCACACACAGCTGTGGGAATGACAATGCATTTAGGGGAAGCTGGACTAGTTTAGAAGGTTCTGACTCCTCTGTCTGATCACTGTGAATAAAAACAGGTGAAGGACGCCCAGACTGTTCATCATTGTTCATCAACTCATCATGACTCAGTCCTTTCTCTACATCACTGTCTCCTGAAACTGAGCCTGATCCTGAGTCAGGTTCTGTTCAGTCCACATTCATCTTCTTTATTCTTTATCTGAGTCAATTCTTCCTGAAGAACAGCACTGATCTCAGGTTTCTCCTCTGTGTTCTTAGCTCTGGCTAATGACTGAATTCCTGCTACACTGACCAGTGGAGACGCATCAGATTTCATTTTAGCTGGGGATGCATCACAGTTAGATTTAGATTGGCTTTTAGGAGGATTCTGATCAATATTTATGCTCCAAATGCAGATGAACCCCAGTTTTTCCAGAACTTATTTCTTACTATTGCTTCTTTACCTGGAGCTTGTTTTATGGCAGGCGACTTTAATTTCACTTTAGATCCACGTAAAGACAAAAGTACAGGAATGGACCAATCACATTTGAGAAGCAGAGAAGTCATTCATAATTTCATCAAAGAAATGAATCTAGTTGATGTTTGGCGAATGGAAAAAACACTCATGTTCCTCCAGTACACAGCAGTCATATTCCTGCATAGATTTCTTTCTGCTTTCAGCACTACTAAGATGTCAAATAAAGAATGTTTCCTACGATGCCGTCCTCCTGTCAGACCACGCTCCAACCTCTTTAGTCTGTTATGATCCCAGATTGACCAGTGATCTTCCTAAATGCAGATTTAAACTAAAGGGATGGCAGATACTGGCTTTGTCACTTTCCTGGAGGAACAAATAAAATACTATTTTGAAACAAATACAACCCAAACCTCAGGGAGTATCAGATGGGAAGCATTTAAGGCTTTTATTCAGGACAAATAATTAACATTACGAGTTCTAAAGCCAAAGAAACCTACAGGAAAACAAAATCATTAGAAAGAAAGATTAGAAGAAGAATATGATCAGTTAGGGTCTAAAGAGACTCACCAAGAATTAGTTCAGCTTAAAACACAGTACAATGAAATATCTGCTACAAAAGCTTTATCAAGTTTATTGTGACTGAAGCAGACATTCTACGATCACGGTAAAAACCTGGCAGAGTGCTGGCATGGTGCATCAAACAGTTACAGAATGAAAGACTCATAAGCTCACTACAAAGGATCATGGAAATATTGTGGACCCAGTGGAAATCAATGACATTTTATGAAAAGCTTTATAGCTCAGAAACGGACCCAAACACAACTGAACTGAATCATTTCTTAGACAAAATTCAAATCCCCAGGATAGCAGACGTAATGAAAGGAGAAGTGGAGAAAGATGTAACTTTAGTGGAATGATCTGTAGCCATTGATGACATCAAAGGAGGAAAAACCCTGGACCAGATGGGATACCATAGAGGTTTATAAGAAGTTCACACATAGACTGTTAACACCACTGTTAGAAAGGTTGAAGGAATCTTTTCACAATGGAATCCTCCCAACATCCTTAAGAGGAGCTCTGATCACGCTGCTGCCAAAACCAGGCAAAGCAAATAACAAGTGTAAAACTTTAGGCCAGTCAGTCTATTAAATGTGGATTTAAAACTTCTGAGTAAAATAATAGCCAGGAGACTGGAGAATATAATGCCAGACATTACTGACAAAGATCCAAATGGCTTCGTACGAGGTAGGCAAGGCTTCCATAATGTTAATATGACATGAGGACAAAGGAGCAGCAGATCCAGCATTACTGTCACTAGACGTGGAAAAAGCATTGGACAGAGTTGAATGGTCCTATTTATCTGAAATCCTTCAACGTTTTGGAGAAAATCTTAATAATGGATAAAACTACTTTATACAGAAAAATACGCTGAAATTATGACCAGTCCTAATATATCCAAAAGCATTAAGATACAAAGAGGATGTAGACAGGGAGAGCCCTGATCCCCTCTGCTATTTATTATGGCTATAGAACCACTGGCAACAGCAGTAAGAACACCCAGACAGAACTGGTAGATCAACTGGACCACAGGAATGAGGATGATGTCATAATATTTCTGAAAACGAAGGAAAAATCTATTCCTGAATGATTAGAACTCATTCATGTATTTGGAGAATCTTCAGGAAACAAATGAAACAGATCCAAATCACCAATAATGCTTCTAAACCCGTTAGAAAGTAAATGCCCCCTAAAACTGCCCCTCAGTGTAACATCGTAGATTGTTTTACATACCTGGGCATCCAAATTGTCCCACAACTTAAATATATTGCTGCCAATAATGATGAACTATTAATTCCAGAAATCTCAAAGTCTCTGGACAGGTGGCCGCCCATACCAATGTCACTGATAGGGAAAATAAACGTCCTTACAATGAACATATTGCCTCAATTGTTGTATTTGCTTCTAAATATTCCACTTCCCCTCCAAGTAACCTGTTCACTCAGCTTCAAAAATTGTTAGATTTTTATGGAATAACAGACGTCCTCGGACACGACTCTCGCGATTGTTCTGACCTTTTGATAGAGGGGGACTCAGCTGTCCCAGTCCACTGTGGTATTACTGGGCAGCACAGCTCAGAACACTGATGTTTTACTTCACGGAAAGAGATGCTCCTCTATGGAAAGAGTTAGAGGAACTCCAGCTAAGCCTGTCCCCCCAGTATACCTTTATTCAGCAAGCACTAGAATCCTTAAAAAGAATACAAAAACCCTGTAGTAAAAATATGATTACAGTGGCATCAAGTTCAACAATATCTGGGAGAAACGTCCTCTCTCTCCGTCTGCAGCCCAACATGGAGAAATGACTCCTTCCCTCCAGGAAAAATAGACGGGGGGTTTAAATGTTGGGCTACCAGAGGACTGAGACAAATAGGAGATCTTTACAATACACAAAAGGTGCTGATGACATTTGTAGAAACAGTTGATAAATTCAGTATACCCCGTAATCACTTTTAAATCCCTACAGTTGAGAAATTTCATCAGAAGGCACCAGAATCAAACGTTACACATCCCTGAAATGTCTGCCATAGAAAAACTAATGAATATCAACTGTTTAAGGAGGGGTTTGATCTCCAAAATGTATAGATGCCTGGTAGATGGAAGTACAGAAACATGTGTGGAACGTCTGGAGGCATGGAGGGAGGACCTACAGGAGGACATCTGAATGGAAAAGTGGGAGGAGGCATGAACTGAAGCACAGCTGAGAACTACTGACACTCTAAGGATACTGCAGTATGATTGGTTGATGTGAACGTATATAACTCCTGAAAAACTGAACAGAATAACACTATACCTGATACCGGTGTTAAGTGTGACAAAGGAAAAGGTAGACTTTTTCATTGTATTTGGCAATGTATGGAAATAGAAAACTTCTGGCCAGAAGTGAAACAGTGTATTGAATATCTTACAGATTCAAGGACCTTTAGTCCCACAGCTATTCATATTAGGCTTATATCCAGATAATATGAAGTTAAAAAGAATCAACAAATACTTGTAGATTGATGTAAACTAATGGCAAAGCGAGTAAAGGCCCTTTGATGGAAAACCATGAGAAGAGGAGTGAGCAGGTGGCTGTCTGAGCGATCTTCAACTCTACCCTTAGAGAAAATGACAGACAAGAAAACACCAACAGCATCATTTTCATCAGATATGGGAGCCCTTCATGAACTAGGTTTCAAGAACAGATGTGTCATGATGGAAGAACCAGGGGACATGGAAACAAAGGCCCTCTGCAGGAATTCATGAATCAGGTAGAAATGTATGTGGGGGGGTTGATTTTCCCGTTTTCCAATCTGGTGAAGTGACATGGACTATTACTCATTAACTGGATCCACAACCAAGAACCTGAGTAATCTGGGGGGGGGGGTGTTAAATTAGTTTAATTCGTTTAATAAGAGTAATTGCTTTGTTCAGATGTTATCTTTGTTATGTTGTGAAAATAATAAAAAGAATGTTGGTAAAAACAAAAAGATTGTGTTTTATGAGAATTATTGATTGATTTCACATTTGAAAAATGAGTCTGGCCTGATTTGGACTGATGACAACCCATGACTAAATTCTTTCAGTCAACAGCAGGCATTCAGCACACACACACACACACACACAGAAAGAAAACACAATGAAGACAAACAGCAGCTCAGAGCATCACTGTCAGCTGATCTGAACTCTGATGTGTCAGTTTCAATCTTTGATCAGACAAACTTTAATACGACTTTTAGAGAAACTCTTAAAAGGTTTTACACAATACTTCAACAGGAGTTCCCTCTAATTTAAGGTGGGGTTTCAGTGTGGTGGATCTGGTACCAAATTCAACGTATTGAATCAAAGGTTTGAGCATAACCGAGCTCAGGGACTAAACTCCCCAGAGGCTTAAACCCCGCCCAACCAAAGGCCAGACGCTGGTCCCGCCTTCCACAGACAAACACTGAAGTTTGCCCAGAACCTCGTTCTAGAAGGTGGAAGGACCTACAGGCTGTCCCCTAAAGTCAAGTCCCCCACCTAAAAAGGTGAGCCAGGTATTTTAGCCATGAGAGTGAAAATCAGGATGTGGTGTTCCTCTGACGCTCACTGGAACTAAAAGCATTTGAGCTGCACAAAGTGTGAAATGAGAGAGGAAGCAGTGAATCTCCAAACTGCTGACAGACTTTCACACATTATTGTCCAGTGAAAATCAGCTTTTTGTGCAGCCACACTTGATCCTGATGTGAGTCTTTAAGTCCTGTTCTAGTGATGAAATGAGAACTAAAAATCCTTCATTACAAACACACATTATATCATCTGTTTGTTTTTCATCTGCTTTATTCTACTCAACATTTAACAGGATTATAAAAATACATTTAAAGTCTGTCAGGAATCATACAGGTATGAGATCCATGAATCAGCCGTAAGAATGGGGCTCTGGCAGAGTGACAGAAAATAAGGGAACACAGTATGAGATTAGAACCTGTGATTTATCATCAAATAATGCTAGAACCTGATGAATGTGTGTGAACTACCCTAATGCCTGTTTTTTATCTTCTTTAAATGTTGAAACAGTGTAAAAATCAGAAGAGTGCCTCACTGTAAAGTGATGAGATGATTATTTTAAATACTTGTCTTTTATAATCCTGGTTTAGCAGCAACTGAGTCACAGCAGAGTCTCATTGCAACAAAGAGGATTGTTTGATTGTGTTTTGAAGTGACCACATGGGGGCAGCATCTCTCTGTGAGCAGTGAGGGCTTTGGTTACCAGAGGAGATTAATGGGGTTAAGGTTTTTATTACTATGAAAATGGGAATGCTTTGAAGGTTTTGATCTCTATGAAATGGAGATGTTTACAGAAGAGTTTGATCACCATGGAAACCAAGAGATTACTAACTTGGTCATGGAGCAAGTAGTCTGGAACTAAGATAAACTTGAACTAAATGCTCACAGTAAAGGTTCATTAGCTCTGGATAGATTTTGGGGGATTTCTTGTCAGTCTGTGTGCGTTGTGCAGAAATGTACAGTGTGGGTGTTAGTGAGAGTTAGACGCTGACATCAGCTTCTCCTGTTTCTCCACCTGAAGCCTGTGCTGGGCTGCAGATGAACCAAATACATGAATAGACCGGATGAAAGGGCTGAACAGGATAAACAGCTGGTTTTGGTTCATCCGGACCACGGGGGGCATGAAGGCGGTGGATGGGGAAGTGCACAAGTGAGGAGGGGGAGGATGTCTGCTGTCATCGTGTATGTAAATTAAAGTGTGATGTCATCACGTATGTAAATTGAATATGATGTCACCGTATATGCAAATTCTGAAGAGAAGCAGTGATGTCATAAAATGCACCTGTTGGAATATATTTGTTGGGAGTTGTTGTGGGGAGTCACTTGATGCAAACCAGACAACAGTTCTGAGCATGAGGGATTTTACCACAGAACTTTGGACGGGTGATTCAACATGATCTGCAAAGAATATGTGTTCTACTGGGATTATGGACTGAAGGACTGCTCTGACTGCTGTTTGAGGATTCTAAAAATAACACTGACTGAAGGGACATTACTGAACTCTATCATTTCCAAAGGAACGACACCAGAGAGGATTATAACAAAGTTTTTATTGGCCCAAACAACAAAAAGGACACAAGCAGATCTAAATCTGGACTGAACTCTCTCTGCTTCCCCCTGGAGGCTCAGAGGCTCGTCGTTCTTCAGGTGATCAGCCGGATGTGGACACACCGTCTGCTCTGCCCCTCCAAATGACAGAATGTGGGATTATTACTCTTCTTCTATGAAAGCATAGTAGCAGTTAGGAATCATGACGAGCCACTGAAATATGAACTAACTATTGATTCATTGTCTGATGATTTAATGGATATTGCTATTTCCCTGCTGAGATATATTTTAATAAAGCATTATCCTGCAATTAAATCAACAGATTGGAACTTCTATTTATCCCTATCACAATGGTTAGATATATATTTTTCTCTGAGTGTATAAAGTCAGGTTAATGCGTACATCACAACAGTAAAGGTTCTGTAAGGTTACCTAGTCAGTCCACATTTATTCTATTCAACATTCTGAAAGTTTTTACAGAAAGGTTTGTTCATATATCATTTACAGTCTGATTTAGGACACTTTTTTAAACTAAAAACAGACTGAAATGCACAAAATGAGACATAAAATGGAACAGAAAAACCTTAAACAGATGCAAAATGTCCAAAATGATACAAAAAATGATCTAAATGAGACACAAAATGTCCACAATGGAACAAAAAATGATCTAAATGAGGCACAAAATGTCCACAATGGAACTAAAAACTTTAA
>NC_067134.1:2132430-2231735 GCF_021347895.1 Acanthochromis polyacanthus | reverse complement strand
CAGAAATCGTTTAATTGCAGTGATTGCCTCAAAAGGTTGTGCAACAAAATATTAAGTTATGGGTATCATCATTTTTGTCCAGCCCTATTTCATTAGTTTGTTTTTTTAAATAATTATGTTAATCAACAATTCAAAAGTGATGGCTGATTTTGATTATTTAATTTTCAATACATTTTTATTTATTGTTACTTTTGTGAGTTTCAAGTGATTTCAGTGAGAATTGTGGGTTTTTCCTTCTTTAACTGAGGGGTACCAACAATTTTGTCCACGTGTGTATTTCCAATATCATGCAGCCCTACACCATATTATGAGCCCATCCTCTCTTCCTCACAATGTGTCTCAGTTCACCGTTAACTATTCACCTGAACACTTCATGATGTTCTACATGTGTAGCGGAGTTAATGATTCCACTTGCCATCTCATAATACATATTTGGTTCCCACGGTGACCACCGGATATGGCGTGGACCCACAACGTCCAGGCCCCTGCAGACTTGGGGTGTGTTCCATAGATATGAAGAGTAGATACGACACGCCCCTCTGAGCGCCATGCCTACGGAGACACTAAGCTAGTGGGGGCAAAGGTTTCAGTGTTTTCCATTGATGTGTACGGCACGAAAAACTAAAACAAGAAGAATGCTGGCTCATTGTGCGGCATACAGTTGCACACTACATCGGACGATCAAGACAAGGGAAACTTGGAATAACTTTCACAGGTAAGAATAGTTTTCGGCTCTTTTTTCATTATTAAATCTTGTTGAAAGCTTCCAGTTTATGAGAGCTAGCTAGTTAACCACTAGCAAAACACTAACACGGGCTAACAGCTGGACAACCAAATACCAGATGATTAATAGTTGATGTAGTATAGTTGTACAAGCAGTAGTAGTAATACTAAAAGTACAAGCAGTAGTAGTAGTAGTATAAGTAGCTGTTAGAGTAGTAGAAGTAGTATCAGCATGTCTACTAGTATTACAAGTTGTAGAAGCAGTGACAGTATCAGCAGCAGTAGTTGTGTATTACCACTACTACTAGTAGTAAGAATAATCATAATACGTCAAATTTATATAGCGCTTTTTGGGGACACTCAAAGACACTTTACAAGACAGACAGATAAGCAGACAGATAGTAGTCGCATTACTATTAATACCACCAATACTACCAACAGTAGTTATAAAGCCTAACTCATATAGATCTAGATTAGCATCTATCTTATTCCTCCAAAACCCATTTTATGATTGGGCAATTCTTTAGGACTGCTCTCAGATAATTGAAATGATACTAAACAAGGCTATACTTATCAAATTAAATAACTTTGGTCTCCACTATATTGGCTAATTGAGTTCTTTGCACTTAATTTATTAGCATGATTTCTTTTCAAATATGTTGTTGTGTACATACTTATTTACTTCTCTGTCTACTTGTTTTCTTTACTCCATGTAGGTTTCCCAAAGGACTATGGGTTGAGGAAGAAGTGGGAAACAGCTCTGAGGAGAGAGAGCTTTCCTCTAACTATATTCACCTTATTCAGCTCGCCCATTTTCCAACGGCGGACTTCCTGTTTTGAGTCGCACTTCCGGTAACTCGGTCATGGCGGTGTTTACAACTGAGAAAGTGAAGTGGGAAGAAACGAAAACCTCTTTAAAAAACAGAAATGGATCAAGTCTGCCTCATCCATGACTGATTACAGAGTGGGAGGATGACATGAAAAAGTGGCCATAAGTCATGTATGCCGATATTTTTTAACTATTTCGTGTGTCTCTTGGCGTTGATCGCTCGGCTATGAGGAATTATAAGAGCACTGAAGCCTATCAATATTTGCACAGTGGTAAAGTCGGCGCTGTTCTGTTACATCAAGAACGGGAATATACATTTCTTAAAGCTAATGTCAGCCCGAGTCAGGCTAGTACCTCCTCACACATGGCGAGGGTGTTGGTGACAGCTGATGGAGTGGTGGAGACCACGGGATGCTCCTGTATCGCTGGGTTGGGACGGTCCTGCAGTCACGCTGCTGCGATATTATGGAAGGTATGTTGATTTGAATAAAACTTAATTTGATTCATGTATATATGATGTGGTTGTGCAAACGGAGGTTGTTATTGTCATTTCTGAAACAGCTCCTGCGGTTTACTGTGTTATTAGCCCTGTCACAAGCTAATGCTAATTCCCTGGAGCAACAAAAACTGATTCTGACCAAACCGCAGTCATAACAATGTCTCAAAATAGCAGAAAGTATCTTTTTACCTCACTGATGGCATAGCTCGGTCTTTAGTGGAAACTGAACTTTGGTAGAATCGCTGTAGCTGCGCTGACAGTGACCGATGCAAGCTGTGTGTTTACATAGCCATGAGCTGGTCCGCAGCATTCAGATCTAACCTTTCCATGCTCTAAACAATTCTGAGAGAGAGAAAGCTTCATCTTTCCCCAGTTGTTGTGGCACCCACGGACAGCGCAATTGATGCCAAACATGTTAAAATCGCTTAAAAGAACAGTTAAAAGTAGCTACAGTAGCGAGAGGACTCGATGTTGCTGTCGTGCAAAGACGGTCAACCGGAAGTCGCTCTCAAAAATGGCGCCGCCCTGCCTGACTTCCTGAATAAGGTGAATAGCAGCAATTAAATGTTTTGATCTCAAAACATTTTCTACATATCTAAGTATTTACATTTATATATGTAATGGCTGAATTGAAAAGATTCCCTGGCCTTTGGACCTAAATAATAAGATAACTAAAATTGCAGACTACATTTGTAGGAAGCCCTTTTCAGTGTTTTTTTTTTCAGATCAAATATTCTCTATCAATAACACATTTTTTGACGTTGACAATAAACTAAACCACACGAAAATCGGTTGAAAAATTAGCAGATTCTGATTTATTTTCAATGTGCATACATTGCTTTGAATGGGAACTTTGCCCCCTCCAAGATGGCTGCCACGTAGGCACGTCGATTAGCATATCAACTCTTCGGCTGAATCCCAAACCGCCCCCTACACACTCCCCCTCCACTACCGAGTGTCACTCCAAAAGAAGTCACACTCGCAGCTGTGGAGGGCACCTATTATTGAAGGGGGAGGGTATAAATACGATCGTCAGGAATGGGATGCCCTGTCGCCTCACCGGAAAAACGGAAGACGTCATCGCCATGGTAACACAAAGACGCCTACTGTGCATGGCTGTAGCGCTATGGCACAGGTTGCAACTAACAAGGATCGCTGCTGCTTCCAGAAGACAAAAGCATCCCACTTTTTTCACTCACATGTTTTCCAATCCTATTATCTGGCATTTCAAATCCAACAAATGAATGAATAAATGAATTCTGTCAGTTGTGTTCAAATTTTAAGGTGTCAGGGGGTGCACAATTAAATCAAACGTCAGCAGAGAAGATTTGTTTCTTTTGTTTTATCTTTTTACACCACTCTTTGTGATGCTCTGTCAGTGTGAAAAGGCGTGGGAGAAATAAAGAACGCATGTGGAACTTACATCGATATGTATGTTTCCTCCTCCATTTCGACGTTGCACTTCCTGAAAAAGTTGTCCGGAGTGAGCATCAATGCAGACTCGCTATTTAAGGGCTGAACAGTCCACTCTCCCTCCGCACTACGCGGTTTGGGACGGCCCTTAATATGGAGGACCCTCCACGGGAACGCGCAAACGGAGGGGTAGTGTGTAGGGATAGTGTGTAGGGGGCGGTTTGGGATTCAGCCTTCATATCGATGGTGTGTTCCCCCACATTGCGGTCTCAGTCTGCTGTGTCCGGTTGCCGTGGTAAGATGACCAGTTTAAGCTCCGCTAGCAAAATGCTAATTAAGTTTAACCTCCATGCTGAATATATTGAGAAGTTACCACGTGTACGACCGTGAGAGTAATATCAGTGTGTTTTACCAGCTCCTGCAAATAAACGACGGATTTGATGCCAATAGGGAGGATGCTCCTACACAATTCAAGAGAGAGTACACAATCACTACACATACTATAACTGGAATTCTTCACCATCAAAACACATACACACCTATGGGCTGTAAGGGGATGTGTGGTTTCCAGATGACATCCAGCAGTCTGCGCTGACGATCGATCTCCTCCTGGTACTGGACGATGGTTTTTTCAAACTCTGAGAATATTTCTCCAGCAGCAGCAGCTAGTCTGTCGCTGATCAACTCTCTCAGATACTCAACTGAACACATCGTTTCTTTATCGCTCTGATATTTCTCATTCATACTATAATACAGCCGTTTTATAGCTCAGTCCACACAGCAGTGAAGCAAACTCTGCTCATGCTTCTTTGTTTACATCCGCCGGGTGTCACACTGTGAAGTTCCGGCAGAAACACTGAGTTACTTTCTTCTTCCTCATTGAATTAGGCAGACGAGACGCATCACTGGCGTATTGCTGCCACCTACTGGATGTTACTTAGAGAATCCTCCATATTTTCTGATGCAGTCCCGTGGTCATGAGAAAGTTCAGAAGTTTCTTCATATTTGTCCACTCCTCCATGTTAAGTAGAAAGCAAAGATGACAAACAGTTCGTCCAGCTGCTCCTAGTCTCTCATGTTTCTTCTGTTGGCATGAGTAGAGCTTACACTTAAGGAGAACATTTCTCACAGTTTCTTGTTCACCTCACTCACAGTTCCTATCTCTGTGCTTCCCAATCAAAGCCAGTCCACTTTTCAGACTGCAGTGTCTGAGTCTTAGCCAGGTTAGAACGACTGAGTCTCTTCTTGCACCACTGAAGTGACTTCTTACTTTTCCCATTTTACCTTGAAGAGCAAAATCAGTCCCCCTCTTCTTTTGTTTCTTAAAAAGTCAAAGCATTTCTTCCTCAGACTGACTTTAAAAGCACGTGTTTGGAGAGATTGATAGAGCTGGAATGAAAATGTCTTTGGGGAAATCAGCGGCTCCAGATGGACTTACAACCAACTTTGATCCGTTTTTCTGGGCTGATATTAGAGAATGACTGTTTGAAGCATTCAAAGAAGCTTTCAATCAGGGAGTCACACTCATTTTAGTTCAGGTTCCACATTTAGCCCAGTTTGATCTCAAGTGGGCCGGACCGCTTTTTACTACAGGATCAAAACCACAAAAGTCAGATTAAAAAAGACAAAAAATGAGACAAAAACCAGACAAAATATTGTGAAAATGAGACAGAAAAGGACAAAAGAACAATCGAGTATTTGACTTTGTGATCATGGTCTAGAAATGATTTTAAATGGATACTTTGACTCATTTCCAATCTGCAGTTCATGTCTTCTCTGGAATTTGGACACTTTGATGATGATTGATGGATTGTGCTCATTTGGTAGAGGATGCTGCTTTTACACTCTTTCTACATTCATTGAAAGCTTCTGACAAGCTTCAACACCACTTTATTTGACATTCACTGCATTATTTTGGATGGAAAATTCATTCATATGCTCTCAATGTTGTCCAGCAGAATTCCTTCAATATGGAACTACTAGAAGATGAGATGTTAACAGGAGCAAAGACCAAGGAGACCCATCAGTCCTCTGCTGTTTATTATTAGCTCCAGATATCAACCCTCCTGTTGGCTTCATTTACGCCACCAAAAAACAGGAAAAAAATCCAGAAATTCAGCAAAAAAATTCACTAAATTTATGAAAATGTGCAAAAACCTTCAGGAAAAAAATTCCAATAATTCCTTCAAAGTTTTATTTAAAAAAAAAAAATCCCCCTAATTTGGCAAGAAAATTCCTGCAAATATTTTTTTTTAAAAATGAGTAAAAATCTTCCAATAAATCCTAAAAATATCTAAAGTGATTCCATATTTATCAGTAAAACTTCTGATATTTTCTTTAAGAACATTCACATAAAAATCAACCAGAATCCAGAGAATTTACTGGATTTTGGTTGATTTTTATGTGAATGTTCTTTAGAAACATTTCTTCTTTTTCCACCAAAAAATGTTAAAAAAAATTTCCCAAAAATGTTAAAATGTGGACATCAGAAGTTTCACTGTGAAAATATTTATTATTTTCCACATTTTCAAACTTTAAAACAACACGAGTGTTAAAATAATGAAACTCTAAAAGCATTTAATAATGACATAGTCAGCAGATGATCCAACATTATTTTAAAGCTGAGTGTATTTTCCAGAAGCCTCAGGGTTTGATTGAAACTAAATGTGAGATCTGATCCATTCACCAGAAAACACAAACTTTACTTCAAAATATTCCAGTAAAAATGAGCTGAAACATTTGAGAGAAACTATCAGTAAAATATGATCAACAGGGAAACTTCTAACATTCTGATTGTTGGAAATCAAATCTAAAATCCTTGAAGATCTGCTTCCAAAGGAATATTTGATATTTGGTAGAATATTGAGGACAGAAATGGAAGGATTTCAGGATAAATTTACCACAAACCACAGAAGAGCACAGAATACTTTGGAAAGAGTGATCTAGATGTGATGAACTGACTGCCAAGTCCTCACACCTTAATCCCATCAGAAAGTTATGGAGATTTATGGCAAGAAAAGTTCATCATGATGGAAAACAGTTCAATAACAAGGATGACCTGAAACATTAATGATTAAAGCACGAGACAGAATTGATGAGAAAATGCTGCTTTCTCTGATTCAGAACCAAAAAGGTGAACAGAAGTGACTTTACATTATGGAGACAATAAATGATTAAGATCTGATCTTTTTGTTGACATTTTTAATTCCATTTAATCAAATTTCGGACTATAAAGAAGAACTATATATTCAAACAAAAATATACATATTTTAGTAGTGTGCAGCTCAAATGCTTTTAGTTCAAGTGAGCATCAGAGGAACACAGCACACTTCTCCTCCATTCCTCGGGCATCTTCTCACTATCTAAGATCCTGTTGAACAACCCAGTCACAAACTCTACTGCTCCCTCTCCGAGACACTTCCATACCTCCACAGGTATATCATCAGGACCAAGTGCCTTTCCACTCTTCATCCTTAGCACACCAGCTCACCTACGACCGCTCAAACACTGCGTTATGATTTCCATATCCTTCTGTACACTACTGTTCAAAAGTTTGGGGTCATCCAGACAATTCCATGTTCTCCATGAAAGCTCCCACTTTCATTCATGTGCTAACATAACTGCACAAGGGTTTTCTAATCATCAATGAGCCTTTCAACACCATTAGCTAACACAATGTAGCATTAGAACACAGGAGTGATGGTTGCTGGAAATGTTCCTCTGTACCCCTATGGAGATATTCCATTAAAAATCAGCTGTTTCCAGCTACAATAGTCATTTACCACATTAACAAAGTCTAGACTTGATTTATCATTTATTTAAAGCTATCTCCATTGAAAAGAACTGATTTCAAGAAAAAGGACATTTCTAAGTGACCTCAAACTTTTGAACAGTAGTGCATATTTATATAATGTCATATTTTTTTTAAATTAGACATGTAAGATGAAATAATATTGATGATAGTTCGTGTCCTTGTTCCTCTTTTAGCACACATCACACAGTATTACAATGAAGAAGAACATTCAATCATCAAATACAATCATTTTCATAACAAGCTGCTGTTGAGGCAAAACCTTTTTGTTCTTTGCAATAAATCTTTTGTTCTTTTATTCAGAGCTCTGAAGGTACAGGTGACACAGAATGCAAAGCAGTCTATGTATCAAGTCAATCTGGAAGGAGCTGAGAACTCAAAGGAGAAGCATTTACGCACAGGTCCTACACTCAGCTGGGGCGGAAACAATCTGCGGCTGCAGGTTTGCCACCGGCGGCAAAAAAGGGGACACACGCAGCGAAGTTCAAACAAAGTGTCCGTGAGTTTCTGTTGGGAAAGCATCAAGATCTGCGGCAAACTGTGCAGGATTGCCTTCATATCCAAAATCCGGGTTGCAGCCGGTAAGAGCAGAATTCTGGAGACTCTAAAAGACTGTTTAAGCTGCCGATGTGTGCCACTGCAGTATGTGTTAGCATTAGCATTAGCCACGGAGTAAACTTTGTCTGTTTACCAATAATTTCCGTGTGTTTTGTAATTGTTCAGTTGAAAATAAGATTGCAGGCTAATTGGTGCTAATTAGAGGGTTCCAGCTAAGACCAGTGAATTCATCCTGTTTGTAATGGTGGGTTTTTACGATGCCTTTTATTTATTTATTGGATCTGGAAAGGATTGCATTTTAAAAGCACTTTAAGCACTTTAAATAATTTTAAAACCATGAAATAAAAAGTATAAAATGGTTAAAATTTTTTGATAAAAATGCTCAGAGTAATTTGTTAAACTGTGATTTAAAATCAACTCTTTAAACTGCAGATAAATTCATGTGTGGTATAGTATTGGGTTGAATATTGCTCATGCCATGATTTGTCGCTTCAGTTTATGTGGTGTTGAGGTTGACAAACATAAATTGAGTGGAGTGGCATTTGCCAATGTGGTGAAAATGTCCATGAGGAATGGTTGTTACTATTTGCTGAATGCAGTAATGCGAACATTGTCCTTTTGTGTTCTGTTTAAAGGTTTTTCACCTTAATCTATCAGAGTTGCCACCTCTGTATCTCATGAATTTGTGACCACTGCAAAATAAAAGAGGGAAAAGAAAGAAAGCAACTGTCTGATTGATGAGTGGAGTCCTGCTCAAACCCTGGGTAGATGAAACATCCTTTTTCAAGTGGGGAAACTGTGAGAAAAATCATCAATGAGAATCGCCTGTCATTGAAAGTGGGAGGACACTTGACACTATGGGAGAGTGCAAAGAACAGAGAGTGAGAGCTGCCTTTAAACAGAACACTGAGCAGTAAAATACATTCACTAACTTACAGCATGAACAGTTTTCTACCAGCAGTCCTGTCTTGAATCACCTGCAGTAGCATCTTTATGTTCTCTTTATTCTCTTTTTCCATGTCTGTTTTCTGTCTATGTTCCTTATTTTTAACAGTTTAAGTTCATTTGTATCAGTTTTAGGTGAAACTGAAAAGAGCTAAAAGTGAACTATTGAGTTGAAATGTGTCCTCTGTGTTGGCTGATGAACATATGGGACACTCTGACACTTGTGTATAGAGTGGTATCCTAATGAAGATGTGTTTGATGTGACAGGTGATTGGCAGGAGGAGGAGAGTCTGACGGAGGAGCAGAGGAATGTTGGCAGCCATTTAGTCTGAGCTCAACAACGGAGGAAACATGGATTCTTCACAAAAAGTGAGAAACATACCACTGTAACATTATTATCATTCATTTGTTCTTTAAAATGTGTAAAGTTGCTCCAGTTGGTTAGATGGGCCGACCAAAGCCAGGTGACGTTGGCTGGAGAGATGTAGCTCTGCAGAAGCAGCTGTACTGAGGATATAATGGTGGACTGCTAGGAAGCTGCTTGTTTTTTGTTTGAGGCTGAACTAGCTGCTGATCATACTTTATGAAAATGTCTTACATGGTGATGAAGATAAGTAACAGAAGAAAAGTCTTGTTTTTCAAGCAAGTTGTTGAGGAAGGTAAAGAGCAGCATTTTCTTTGGTAGACAATAATACTTTTGAGCATTGTGAGTTTACCAGCCTTTTCCTTCTCAAGAAATTCAGACAGTTGAACCCAGAAGTTTACTTACACTGTATAAACGACACATAACCCTTTTTTAATTTACACGATCTGACATTAAATCTGGCAATGCTTCTCCTGTTTTATGTCGGTTAAGATGACCAAAATTATCTTTAAATGCCAGAATAATGAAACACAATTTTTTAAATAGAATTTTTATTACTTTCTTCACAATCTTGGACTTGACTATGGACTTCGGCCATACTATGTTCCAAGGGTCACATCATAACAATACTTGTATACATTCCACCCAAAGCAACTTACTTGGTTCCATGTGATGTTTTGCATGATACTGTTGCTAGGATACAGACTCAACATCCTGAGACACTTGTAATAATATCAGGACATTTCAATCATATCAGCCTCTCCTCTCATCTGACTGGATTAACACAGTTTAACTGCCCTACCAGAGAGAATAAAACCCTAGACCTGCTGTATGCCAGTGTCAAAGAAGCTTACAGAGCTACTGCCTTACCACCACTGGGCAGGTCAGATCATAACTTGGTTCATCTGCAGACCTGTTACAAACCTTGTGTGCTGAGACAGCCTGCAACTAAAGTCCAAATCAGAGGATGGACTCCTCAAACTAGTGAAGCTCTAAGGGACTGCTTTGAATCAACAGACTGGAATGTGCTTCTGGAAACAGATGAGGACAGTATGAACATTGACAGACAGGTTGATTGTTTTACTGAATACATCAGCTTCTGTAGAAACACAGTCCTACCTGCAAAGACTGCCTGCTCTATGGATAACTGTAAGGTTTCAGATGTTGGGAACCTCACAAGCCGGATGGAAATGCCAAGTGGTATGGAGGGGTGGAGTGTGATGGTAAAAAGAGCCACAGCAGACACGAGTTTTTTTTTTCCAGAGCTCTGATATTTTTCTGGGTTTTTAATTAATCAAAAAACTTACAATAAAAGATTCTGAAGAGGCAACAAACGGGACATGAAGAACATGTGGCAGCATTCCTGTTCAGCAGAGCACACGGCCTGACCCCTCTCTCACGCACACTCCTCACACCTGCCACCTAATCATTCCAGATCATACCATTATCACTATCTCCTCACACCAAACTCATCTCCCCACCAGATTTACCTGGCTAATACACTCAAGACTACACACAACATACACAGAACTATACAGGAAAATGAAACCCATAATAACCCAAAGAATTAAATAAACAAAAATCTAAACAAAATCAAACACTCTAACAACTCCCCCCCCCCCCCCCTCTCTATCTCGACTGCCTGGTATGATCTAATCACTGATCAAATCCAGGTGCGCCACCCCTGGGTGCATCTCCAAGTGTGCACTTCATGAACATGCCCCCTGGAAACAGAACTCAGAGGGAGACGTTAGAGGGATATCAAATAAACATAACAAAACCAAAATAACTTCCTGTATCAGTCTGTCAGTTCATGCAGCTTTACAGTAGTGAGGAGGATGCTTCATCAGCTCCCTCACAATAACATCCTGTATTGTATCGGTACCAAAAATCAAATGTCCGGCTGAACTAAATGACTACAGACTTATTGCTCTGACCTCACACATCATGAAAACTCTGGCGCAGCTGGTTTTACGTCTACTGAGGCTTGAGGTCAAAGACAAACTCGATTCCTTGCAGTTTGCTTACAAAAAACGCATTGGAGTGGATGATGCCATCCTCTTCATGCTTCACTGTGCCCTGTCTCATCTGGAGGAACCTGGAGTTTATGTGAGAATCATGTTCTTTGATTTTTCAACTCCATCCAACCCACCATCCTCAAAGACAAGCTCACAGAGATGGGAGTGGATCCTTTCTGTGTTTCATGGATCACAGATTACCTGACAGGAAGGCCAGTTTGTCAGGCTGGGGAACTGTGTTTCTGGGATGTTAATGAGTAGTACTGGGGCTCCACAAGGAACAGTCCTGGCTCCATTCCTGTTCACACTGTATACATCTGACTTCAAATACAGCACTGAGTCCTGCCACATTCAGAAATACTCTGATGACACTGCTATCGTGGCATGTATCAGAAATGGACAGGAAGCTGAATACAGAGATCTGATAAGTGCCTTCAGTGACTGGAGTCACAAAAACTGCCTTCTACTCAACGCCTCAAAGACAAAGGAAATGATCATAAATTTCCGCAGATCCAAAACCCCTCTTCATCTATTGAACACTTGTGGTATTGACATGGAGGTGGTGACATCATATAAATATTTAGGTGTCCACCTTGACAATAAATTAGACTGGTCTAAAAAATGCAGACTTCATCTACAAAAAGGGCCAGAGCCGACTTTTTTGCCTGAGAACACTTCGATCAATAGACATCTGCAGTAAGATGCTGCAGATGTTTTATCAGTCTGTGGTAGCAAGTGTCCTGTTTATGTTGCAGTCTGCTGGGGAGGCAGCATAAAGAACAAGGATGCAAGGCATCTGAACAAACTGATTAAAAAAGCTGCTCTGTAGTTGGAATCGGATTGAACACATTGGAGGATGAGGTGGAGAGACGGACACTTAGAAAGATGGAGGCCATTCTGACAAACATGGATCATCCACTTCACATTTGCCTCAGTGAACAACAAAACATTGGTGGACGGCTCCTATCCCTGTGCTGCAGGACAAAAAGATTCAGGAAATGTTTCTTGCCATCAGCAATCGGACTGTTTAATTCAAATGCAAAAAGATAAGACCAAACAATTGAATTTCCCTTCGGGGATCAATATAGCAGTCCCTCCAGGAATTTGCGATGTTGTGATCACGCGAAATCAACCAATCTCTGCAAATTTTGCGTGGCCTTGCAATTTTGTCCAATCACCGCAACTTTCCCGCAATTTTGGCCCGCCTCCCGTGAGTTCCACCAATCATAGCAGCCTCCAGCGCAAACCAAATGCACATACGTCACCAAATTCACTTCCTTGTTTATGGTTTGAAGATGCAGACATGTGCGGTACTAATGTCTCTCATTTACCAACAAAAATGACTGCTGAAGACATTGATAAACAACTAATTCACTGATGTTTTTCACCAAAGCGAAGCTAAACTGTTTTACAACCGTGCAATATTGTGGTGGAATTCAAAAAAAGAAGAAAAAAAAAATCAGCGATTAATACACTTTAAAAAACATGAAACATATTAGAACGGCTGAAATGAGCGGAAAACAGACCACATTAATCACCATGATGGAAACCGTTGCATCCAGATCCATTAGAGCACTGAAAGAATGAGGTAAATTAGTTTAATTATTCCACCAAAGAACACGGCAGTGTTTTGTGACAATCGGCGTGTGTGAATCCTTCCTCTGTTACCAACATCACTCAAAAACAGACTCAGGGATTTGAATGAAATTTTCAGGGTCGGTCAGAAATGACACAAGGACCAAATGATTAGACTTCAGCAGTGATGCGGCTTAAAGTTTGGATCCACGTATTTGTTAAGGATTCATAGCGGCACTGCGTCTGATAGCGGCACGGTAACCATGGCAACAGGTAAATGCTACCTCAGCCGCCTGCTGACTATCACATGATTGTGATCCTACAACAAATCTACCACTGTGGACGTATCGGAAATGACACAAGGAACAACTGATTAAATTGTGGGGGAGTTTCTGAGTCCCATCAATTCCAGTTACCAGCTACATATTTAGGTCACGCGATTCGGTATGTACACATGCAGAACACACCCCTGTCTTGGTGGAGGACTGCGCGCTCTCTGTGCTGTTCTTGTTAGTTGATGTGACCAGCTGTGAGCGTGTGCTTGTGAACACGTGTGTGCCAGGATGTGAAATTAACTTTTTAAGCCACTGACAGATATGTCCAAATATGATTCATTCAATAGTAAATTAGCATTTTGTGCCGCAAATCTACCAACCACATCATGTTAAACCAGTATCTGGCTGCTGCTAATTTCCCACTGTAGTGTGCCAGCTTTTGTGGAAATGGGTTGGAACGTTATATAATTAATTTCGGAATAAATATTGTCAATTACAGCGTTGAAACATGTTCTACAATCTGGAAAAAATGCAGCTTTTTAGTAGTTGTCACTGTCTCCCGCAATTTCATCACAACAAATAAGCTTAAAACATTGCAACTTTTATCGCAATTTTTTAGAAAATCTGCCGCGAATTCAGGCATTTTCGGCCGCAACAATCACGAAAAACGCCCGCGAAATCTTGGAGGGACTGAATAAAGTCATTCTATTCTATAATCAGAAGTTTGCATACACTAAGATTGCTATGCCTTCAAGATGATGATGTCCTGACTTTGAAAGCTTTTGATAGATTAAGATGTATTTTCAGGCACACCTCAAACACACTGCTTCCTTGTGTGATGACATTAGAAAACCTAAAGAAATCAGCCAAGACATCAGGAAGACATTTGCGGGCCTCCACAGGTGTGGTTCATCCTTGAGTGCAATTTCCAGATTGCTGTGGTTTGAGGTTTATCTGTCCAAATAACTACATGCACAGATCAACACCATGGGAATGTCAAGCCATCCTACTACTCAAGATGGAGATTGGTTAAGGTTAGAATTGTTTTGGAGGGAAATGTGCTCATCAACCCCAGAACAAAAGCAAACGACCTTGTGAAGATGCTGGCTGAGGATGGCCTGAGTACACCATCCCAACTGTGAAGCATGGGGGTGGCAGCACCATGCTGTGAGAGTGTTTTTGCTGCAGGAGGGACTGGTGCACTTCACAAAATAGATGGCATCAAGAAGATAGAACAATATGTGGAAATATGGAAGCAACATCAGCCAGCAAATGAAAGCTTGGGCACAAGTGGGTCTTCCAAATGACAAGGACAGCGCTGGTGCAAATCTGACACTGTCCTGGAGAAACTGTGCACTACTGACTTAGAACTGCTTTCTGCTTCATTGTGCCCTTCATATCTGCCTCAGAAGTTTCCCCAAATATTTGTGAAACTTGTCTATATCCGTCCAAAGGCCAGTGAAATAAATACCTGTGGGCACAAAGGTGCTTCTCCTCTGGGTTCCTCTGACCACAACTGCATCCTCCTTATCCCTGTCTACCACTGTACTGAAGCAAGGTAAAGTGCAGAACATCAGAGTGAAAGTTTGTCACACTCTGCAGGGATGTCTGGAGGTTACTGACTGGGACGTGTTTAAGGAGTCCTCAGCTGATATTGATGAACCGACTGATGTTGTGAGCAGCTGGGTCACAGACTGTGAAACCAGTGTTATTCCTGAAAAAATGTTAAACTATATCCGAACACTAAGCCATGGCTTTCTAAGAAGCTTAAAGACCTACTGTACAGAAAGAAAACAGTCTTCAGAGAAGGAAATACACTAAATCTGTATAACTGACAGAAGGAAATAAAGTAGGAGATCAGGACCCACAAAAGACAATACAAAGACAACCTTGAGTCTCAGCTCAAAATGAACAACCTCAGTTCAGTCTGGGACGGCATGAATCTGATCACTGGAACCAATTAATGTGTCAATGAGAGAGTTCAGCTCAGTGGTTATAATATTGATTTAGAGCTGGCTCAAAGTCTGAACAGTTTTTATGTCAGGTTTGACTCCCATGATTTCAGGGCTAAGCACGCTGAGACTAAAAACTGTCTCATGTCAGCGTCTCCACAGAATCTCTTTCTTTTATCCGGGTTGGAAATAAATCTATGTATGTATGTAATCTGGTGTCTCAAACAGTGCAGACCAAAGAAAAGTCCTCTACATGATTACATCGGTGGCCGTTTATTGAAAACTTTTACGACGTCTGACTAAATGACCAAGATTGCTGCCGATGTCCCTGTCTATCTTATGTTTTGCTTGATTTTTCTTTAAATGGCTTTTATTTTGCTTTTAATTGTTTTACTGTGTTTTTTTACATTTTAAAAACATTTCCTTTAATCGTTGTTATTCCTTTAACTGTTTGCAGGGATGACAATTGTCTGCGGATCCGCGGATTTCCGCCAATTTAATGTCAAATTTGAACATTTTTGTGAATCCTCTAAATCCGTTGAGAAAATTTTAGGGGGGTTAGGTACTTTATTGTCGCTGATGTTAACGTTGTTAACATCTCGCGGGAGTGAGGCGTGAGTTTCGTTAAACGAAACTCGCGCCTCACTACGAAACTCACGCCTCACTCCTGCGAGATTTTCACTGAAGCTATCGTTCGATTGTAAATGGCCCAGCAGTTGGACAGCTTCAAGCTTGGACCAATCAAATTGCTCGTAGCATTCTTTGTCACAAATTCATGGTGGCGTGTTCGACTCGGATGTTTGGAGATTTGGTATCGTGTTCAGCGGAATGATGAGATTTTTAACGAAGGATCAGGAGTCATCAGTCACAGAAATTGACAAAAGTGTCAAAAATAAGTTCCGATGGGAATGGCTGGAGAGAAAAGTCACTGTGAAGGTGAAAATTGGCTCAAAGATCGACGAGGTAACGGAAACACTTGGACAATTTCTGAAGAAACCAGACGTGGCCGGAAAAGCTTTTTGTGTGTATTGTAACGATTTGATTAACTACGGATCGCGTGGATGCGTAGCACTGTCAGACAGTTACACCAGCAGCATGAACAGCTACTTCAAGTGCCAAGGCAAAAGATACATTGAAAGAGAAGGAAATGACTGCAAGAAAAGCCCACCAGCAGGAGTTGAAAAGGAAGGCTGTCCAGAGACTTACACAGCTTGCTGCAAAGAGAAGAAAATTGACAAAATAGGAGTGTTGCAGTGAACTGACTTGTATATATTGTACATAGTAGAATAGAACTCTGATAGATTTGTGAAATATTTTGGACTGAAGATAGTGAGAAAAGATTGAAGAACATGTAAGTTAACTTTTCATTAAATTTGCTGACTGAAACAAGTCTAGTGTTATGTTTTTGACCATTTTTATCAGTCTAAATGACTTCTATAAATCTCTCAGCTTCAGCCCCCCCACCCCGCCCCGTCAATTTTCAGCTGAAATCCGAATTTCCTGTTGACATCCCTGTGTTTTACTGTTTTGTTGCTTTTGTTGTTTGATGGTGAACGGTTGTGTAACTGCTGCACAACAAATTTCCCAGGTCGTTCGGGCCAAATCCAGAATTCAGTGGCAGAATTACAGATCTTTTCTGGACTGGTATCAACATCTGATCCCCGAGGAGAAATTTCAAATTGTACATTTCTCCAGTAATGTAACTTAACGGAAAGTCTGGGGATCAAGAGATCCTTGTGGTACAATCCCATCAGTCACGAGCTCTGCTTTGTTTTTCACGCTGATCGACAGATTTTACTACCCAGTATTCTAAAACTACCGTGTAGAAAGCTGAAAACTATCGGCCTGTGAAAATAGTTTTGTTGACATTGTGAGTGTGCTGTTGACACATTTCTAGGTTTCTAATGACAAAGCTGCTGGCATGTCTGCAGATTCTTGATTTTGTTTCAGCCTCATGTCCAACTACATGGAATTGAGACTTTTAGGTTCAATTTTTTCATGATTGCTCTTCCATCACTGCCTCTGTTTTTATCTTTGTCTTTTGCTACAGAAATGTAAACACAGCAATGGAGTGAGATGTCGGACCTCTGAGGAGGATAAGGATGGTTCAGCAACAACGGCAAAAAGAGATGAATCACTGAGTTGTGAGCAATGTGACAAGACTTTTATTACAGCAACAAAGCTAAGAATTCACAAACATATTCACACTGTGGATAAACCATTCAGCTGTGATCAGTGTGGAAAGGCTTTTACTCAGAAGAGTGACTTAAAAAGCCATCAACTCATTCACAGTGGAGTTAAACCATTCAACTGTGATCAGTGTGGAAAGGCTTTTACTCGGAAGAGTCAGTTAAAAAGACATCAGCTCATTCACAGTGGAGTGAAATTGTTCAGTTGTAATCAGTGTGGTAAGGCTTTTACTCGGAAGACTCATTTAAAAAGCCATCAACTCATTCACAGTGGAGTTAAACCATTCAGCTGTGATCAGTGTGGAAAGGCTTTTACTCACAAGAGTCAGTTAAAAAGCCATCAACTCATTCACAGTGGAGTTAAACCATTCAGTTGTAATCAGTGTGGTAAGGCTTTTACTCGGAAGACTCATTTAAAAAGCCATCAACTCATTCACAGTGGAGTTAAACCATTCAGCTGTGATCAGTGTGGAAAGGCTTTTACTCACAAGAGTCAGTTAAAAAGCCATCAACTCATTCACAGTGGAGTTAAACCATTCAACTGTGATCAGTGTGGAAAGGCTTTTACTCGGAAGAGTCAGTTAAAAAGACATCAGCTCATTCACAGTGGAGTGAAATTGTTCAGTTGTAATCAGTGTGGTAAGGCTTTTACTCGGAAGACTCATTCAAAAAGCCATCAACTCATTCACAGTGGAGTTAAACCATTCAGCTGTGATCAGTGTGGAAAGGCTTTTACTAAGAAGAGTGACTTAAAAAGACATCAACTCATTCACAGTGGAGTTAAACCATTCACCTGTGATCAGTGTGGAAAGGCTTTTACTCGGAAGACTCATTCAAAAAGCCATCAACTCATTCACAGTGCAGTGAAACCATTCAGCTGTGCTCAGTGTGGAAAGGCTTTTACTCAGAAGAGTCAGTTAAAAAGCCATCAACTCATTCACAGTGGAGTGAAATTGTTCAGCTGTAATCAGTGTGGTAAGGCTTTTACTCGGAAGACACATTTAAAAAGCCATCAACTCATTCACAGTGGAGTGAAACCATTCAACTGTGATCAGTGTGTGAAAACCTTTACTCAGCATGAACAGTTGTTGATCCATCAATGCCCCCATTCTGGTAGAAAGCGGTACCACTGTGACTCCTGTGAAAAAACTTTCAAGCACCAAAAGAGCTTAAAATGTCACCAACGCATCCACACTGGACATGATGTGTACCGATGTGATCACTGTGGTGAACCATTTGTATTGTACTCACAGTTAAAAGCTCATGAAGTGACCCACACTGGGGTTAAACCATACCTTTGTGACCAGTGTGGGAAACGCTACAGCTACATTGCAAACCTCAAAGTTCACCAACGTGTCCACACTGGGGAGAGACCATACAGATGTGATGAGTGTAAGAAGACTTTTACAACTTTGTATTCCCTGAAACAACACCAGCAGATCCACACCAGAAAGAAAGCATTCAATCAGTGTCACAGTGAGGTATGTAAAGACTGGTCTCAGTCACAGTGTACACACAATTGTGTATTGGATAATTTTTGATATTGCTGCAAAATTGTTTCAAAACTGTTTTGAACAACTGTGGTCAGTTGAATTCTGTTAACACATTATCAGCTATCGTTCAGTCTAACCTGTATTGGTTTTGACACAGAAATCTGGTCCAGGTTAATCTGGGAATGTAGGTTAGATTAGGAATTCTGACGTAATCAGACAACTGAATGTTAAATTCCAACAGTGACGTTCTCTTTGTTTGTTTTCCAAGCAGAATGGAACAGATGGACAAAAGTCTCAGACTTGTCAGCACTCTGCCAATGGTGAACAGTGCTGCTTTGACCAGTCTGGACCAACGTCCAACCAACAAGGAACCCGACAACGACACCAGCGTATGCACACTGGACACAGACTGAACCCCTGCCAAGAAGATTTCTCCATGCAGGGTTCAGTAAAAGTTCATGAAGTCCTCCACAAACTTAAAGTCCTTGAGATCCGGCTTCACAGAATTCAGGTCTAATTTCTTGTTTAGTGTCTTCGTTGCTTCGTTGCAAAATCCATTAAGAGGAAAGCTGTCATTAACAGATGTGACTGGTAAATTAATTAAACCATTCAAAGTGGTTACTCAGTTAAATGAATTATCAGTGGTAGAGGGATAGACGTCTGGATGGAGGCAGTGAGCAGCAGGGCGAATTTCCTCAATTACCACCTTAATGGTTCCTGAGATCCCTCTGGGCTGCAGGAACCCGTTAGATGCAGAGCTGGTTCAGTGATTCTCTGATGATTAAGCATAATTAATTGAGGAGATTACTGGCCTTAGGATTCCTGTCTGTCCGTCTGTAAATTTAAAAACATGAAGTGTTCTATGAAAAGTCCAATCTTTGAAAGCTGACATGTAGTTCAGAATCATTTCTTTGTAAATTAGCTGCATCCAGTCATTACCATGACATTGGCAGTGATTCTCTGATGGTTAATCATAATTAATTTAGGAGATTACTGGCCTTAGGATATCTATCTATCTATCTATCTATCTATCTATCTATCTATCTATCTATCTATCTATCTATCTATCTATCTATCTATCTATCTATCTATCTATCTATCTATCTATCTATCCAAACTTTCTCAGCTACAACATCTGCACCTCTGCTGCTGTGTGAAGTAGTCATTACAGGAGAGAAAGTGTAGAAAATCTGACAGATTTTGTCAAGTGGTCCAGAAAAATCTGACTACCCCTACAACTTCTCTCCTGTAATGATAGTAATAAGTAATACATAGGTGATACTTCACACAGCAGTAGCAGAGGTGCAGATGTTGTAGCTGAGAAAGTTTGGAGGTTGCCACTTCTTGCATTCCAAGAATAGTAGGGGAGTCAGATTTTGTCAAGTGGCCCAGAAAAATCTGACTCCAGATTTTATTTCATATCATACAATCTGCACTTTTAACTCAACCTGCATATTTCTGTTAAAGTCCTAGTTTTGAAATGGTCTCTCTGTTCTTAATCTGCCATACTGTGATCATTTAGCCCCTTATTTTATTATTCTGTTCTTACAGACTGTAATTTACGAGTTTTTTTTTAAACTTGTTGTGATTTGGTGTTTTAGCTGTTGTAGCAAATAATTTCCCAGGTGTGTGATAAATAAAGAATTTCAATTTTATTATATTGTTAACTGGCCCAATAAAAATAACAACAATAACAAATTACTACGATACTAAAACTAGAACTATACTTATATTAAAGACTTTATACATAAATACCAGACATATTTTGATGCCATATCTTGCATTCTTAGGGGAGTCCGATTTTAAGTAAGGAGATATAAAGTTTTCTCAGTGAACAATTATTTTAATGACACGTGTAGAACACTGATGGAATGTGAACAATATTTGGCGACTACACCCTGTCCTGTCCTGATGTCCTCATAGGAGTGAAGCTGAGAGTAGCGTAGAATCTCCCCGATGCCATTTAGGGTGCGCACATACGGATGAGAAGAGGAGGAGAAACATGTCACCTAATCATATTTAACAGGAAAACATGTCTGCAGGTCAGCACTTAGTCACATTTAACCCAAAAACAACAGCAAAAGCAGTAAACGTACAACAGAAAAACCTGTCAAGTGGCCACAGAGTGAAAAGTAAGTCGCACGCGTTCACGCGAAGGGGGAGTCAGATTTTTCCGGGGAGTGTGAAAATTGCACAACACCTGGGTTAGTCTGAATCCTTTTTTCTGATTGGCTGAGACGAGACACGTGACAGTGTGCATCTATTAATGATCGGAAGCATTCAGGTCGTTCCGGTTATACTCGGTAGCGCTCTTCAGTAAAGGAGACGCAGTTTGTTATTTTCTTTGATTATCGCTCGGCAAATTACAAAAAAGTTGCGAGTTAACCCTTTTTCCACATTTATTAGGCAAAATTAGCTTCGCCACCGTGGCTAAACATGCTAAAAATGGCTTTGCCATCCTGAGGAAGGCTTCGCCTATGGAGAAGTGGAGAATGGCTAGCACAAGCACAGAGACACCCTGAAAATTTGACACAATCTTAAATATTATTATGAAATATTTGTTGAAAAGTCTTTTTCGTGTGTTTCTAAGGGTGTGGCTGCATCAGAAAGACACAAATACAAATGATTTTTTTTTGGTTGTTTACAAGAAATATTTTATGGAACCATTCAATTTTCAGTTTTAATGTCTTTTTTTAGGATGTGTTTAGTTTTATGATTGTACTAAAATAAATGACTCTTGAAGACCTCAAAGTGATTCTTAATGCAGTATTTCACAAATGTATGGGATGTCCAAAAACTTCTTTCCACTGCTGTATTTAACAGCAATCTGATCTGCTGATGTGAGCAAGACAAACAAGTGAAGGTTTCAGGCTTTTATCTAGAATTGTTCTTGAGATATTCATCTTCAAACAGCCTCAAATTTCAATGTGACAAAATAAAACGAGTGAAACTGGGTCTACAGTCCACTGAAAAACCTCTAAGAAAGTGTCTGACATACTGAGCTAATATTTCATAGATAGCATTGTAAATCTCCACAGTTTATGATTTTAAAAAACAAGTTTTTTTTGGGAGATGGTCAGTGATTTGAAACGGAGTTTGTCCCCGAGAGGACAAATGGCACAATCACAGAATGAGGGTATGTATTGAAAAAATATCATCCAAAATCTGTCCAGAGTAGTGACTATAATTTGAATTTTAATACACTTAACCAAGTGCTATAGGTGGAAAAAAAAACATGTTTACACAGCATGATGTTGCTTTGTGATGTTGCAACTGACATGCTGATTTCAAAATGGAAGCATTTTAATTTCTAATGCTCTCATAGAAGATGACTGGTCAATAAAATTGACACCTGTGACTCTGATGTCATGCAGAGTCTTTATGCTATGATGTGGAAAGGGTGAAAGAAGACAGACTGGACATTTCTGAGTGAAACTGAACAGGGCATGTACTGATTCATAAAAAACAAGTGTAGTATTATCTTTAATCAAGCCTTACATAGTATTTACTAGCTGAAGTACTTCGGTTTTGAACACAAGAATTACTTGTCAAGACGACGTTGACTGGAGCTCTGCTACAGAAAGGCAGTTCATTTTCTGCTGGGGTTCATAACATACAAGATTTCTCAAATCTACAGAGATATTTTTATTTGAAATGAGGGTTACCTTAAATTAATAATATATATTTTTTGATACTTTCTCTAAAAAACTCTAAAAAAGCTTCAGGTGTAGCTGCTGGAAAAGAGCCTGAAAGTCACATGGTGGGACATGTGAACATAGTTCAAAAAGAAAATCAAGCCTGTTACAGTGTTGCTCTAGTCCCCTCTGTTAAATGGCATCAAAACAATGGTCAACGTGAACAAATCATGAGTGTTGACATTGCACTCACAACAGTACCTCTCAACTGTTCTAATTTGATCTATTTAGGAGAACAATGTAATGAGTGCACCGAGAGATCCAATACAGGGAGCTTTCCTTTTTCAAAGATCATTAGAAGGACAGAACCAGGGACGGACTGGCCATTGGGCAATGTGAGCAAATGCCACTGTGGCTGTCTGGTCATGCGGCTGCCACCAGGCAGCATCACAAACAAATAAATAAATGAAAATATAAAGCGGGGCGGAGCAGCCGCATCAATAGACGGCCGCAAATGATTAGGCTAAATAAATAAATAAAGCAGACCTGCTGCGTCAATAGGCGGCCGCAAATCAATAAATGAATAAATAAAAATAATAAAAAATAAAGTGGAGCTGAAGGCGCCCACAAAAAGAGGGAAAAAAGCAAACAAAAAAAACAGCCTGTTAACTGTAACAAATAATAGGCCTACTCAACTAAACAATGATAATGACGTTTTTTATTTTTCCTGTAAAGGACATATAGCGTGAATTTATCTAATGTCTAATCTATTATAAGGTTTTTTGGATGTTTTTCGGTCGTCAGTGGATTTTCTCGCGATTGTTGACCTGGTGAGATGACGGGTCAAATGACAATTGAATGATGGGTAATGCGAACAGGTCAACAACACGGAATGAAATAAAATGGATCGAGGAGGGAGAAAACGGCGAGTAGAAAAGGGTGGAGCAGAAAAAAAAGAGAGAAGAAGCATAAGGCTTTATTGGCTGAATCTGGGAAAAGTGCAAATATTGTGGAGTTATTCTCTTAAAAGCCTGTGCCCGACGATGTACCCAGCAGCGCTCCTGCTGCTAGCACGAGTGATAAAGGTGACATGATGGCAGACAAGAGTGGGAGCAGGTCTGAAGAGGAAAAAAGAGAGGAGGAATTAGTGGAGGAAGAGTCAGCAACACAGACTGTAGGCCAAGAAATGGACGCTGCCGTCACACCTGCACCTGCTATTGCAGCCACAAGTAGAGAAACAGCTGCTCCAGTGACAGAGGTGATCCAGAATGAATGTAATTATTTCAAACGTCTAAAATCCAACACACTTGAATTATTTTTCAAGTTTCACCCAAATCAGCCTTCTGACGCACAAGAATCTGTCAAGAAATCATACAGACATAAAGATGGATCACAAAGAAAATGGGTGAGTTACACACGTGGACAAAATTGTTGGTACCCCTCAGTTAAAGAAGGAAAAACCCACAATTCTCACTGAAATCACTTGAAACTCACAAAAGTAACAATAAATAAAAATTTATTGAAAATTAAATAATCAAAAACAGCCATTACTTTTGAATTGTTGATTAACATAATTATTTAAAAAAACAAACTAATGAAACAGGCCTGGACAAAAATGATGGTACCTCTACAAAAGATTGAAAACTATTTGACCAGAGTGACATGATTAACTCAGGTGTGTCATTTAATTGACATCACAGGTGTTTCCAAACTCATAATCAGTCAGTCTGCCTATTTAAAGGGAGACAAGTAGTCACCCTGCTGTTTGGTGAAAAGGTGTGTACCACACTGAACATGGACAACAGAAAGCAAAGGAGAGAATTGTCCCAGGACATCCGAAAAAAAATGATAGACAAACATCTTAAAGGTAAAGGCTATAAGACCATCTCTAAACAGCTTGAAGTTCCTGTGACAACAGTGGCTCATATTATTCAGAAGTTCAAGACCCACGGGACAGTAGCCAACCTCCCTGGACGTGGCCGCAAGAGGAAAATTGATGACAAATTGAAGAGACGGATCGTTCGAATTGTACCCAAAGAGCCCAGAGCAACCTCCAAAGAAATTAAAGGTGAACTCCAAGGCCAAGGTACATCAGTGTCAGATCGCACCATTCGTCGTTGTTTGAGCCAAAGTGGACTTCATGGGAGACGACCAAGGAGGACACCACTGCTGAAAAAAACTCATAAAAAAGCCAGACTGGAATTTGCAAAAATGCATGTTGACAAGCCACAAAGCTTCTGGGAGAATGTCCTTTGGACAGATGAGACCAAACTGGAGCTTTTTGGTAAGGCACATCAACTCTATGTTCATAGACTCAAAAACCAAGCATACGAAGAAAAGAACACTGTCCCTACGGTGAAACATGGAGGAGGCTCAGTAATGTTTTGGGGCTGCTTTGCTGCATCTGGCACAGGGTGTCTTGAAAGTGTGCAAGGTACGATGAAATCTGAAGACGATCAAGGCATTCTGGAGAGAAATGTGCTGCCTAGTGTCAGAAAGCTTGGTCTCAGTCGCAGGTCATGGATCTTCCAACAGGACAACGATCCAAAACACACAGCCAAAAACACCCAAGAATGGCTGAGAGAAAAGCGTTGGACTATTCTAAAGTGGCCTTCTATGAGCCCAGATCTGAATCCCATTGAACATATGTGGAAGGAGCTGAAACATGCCATTTGGAGAAGACACCCATCAAACCTGAGACAACTGGAGCTGTTTGCTCATGAGGAGTGGGCCAAAATACCTGTTGACAGCTGCAGAACGCTCATTGACAAATACAGAAATCGTTTAATTGCAGTGATTGCCTCAAAAGGTTGTGCAACAAAATATTAAGTTATGGGTACCATCATTTTGTCCAGCCCTATTTCATTAGTTTGTTTTTTTAAATAATTATGTTAATCAACAATTCAAAAGTAATGGCTGATTTGATTATTTAATTTTCAATAAATTTTTATTTATTGTTACTTTGTGAGTTTCAAGTGATTTCAGTGAGAATTGTGGGTTTTTCCTTCTTTAACTGAGGGGTACCAACAATTTGTCCACGTGTGTATGATGCTGAGAACGACTCATTATTTTGTGCAGTTTGCATGGCATTTTCTAAAGAAGACAGACACAAGTGCCTTCATTCAAGGATGTAAGGATTGGAGACACATTCATCAGAGGCTCAACAGTCATGAAAACACACATATTCATCTGGAATGTGTGAATGCTTATCTTTCATGGATAAGTAAAGCAGACATCCCTAACCTGCTGGATGCAAATATGATGTCAGCTCGCAGAGAACAGGTGCACAAGAGGCGACAAGTCCTACAGCGTGTCATTGATGTTACAAAATTGATAGGCAAATGCGCACTCGGTTATCGTGGAAGTAAAAATGAGGCAGCTCACTCATTAGCAGACATGTCTGTGGATCATGGGAACTTTCTTGAAATTCTTCTGCTTCTCAGCAAATATGACAGCTGTTTACAGCAGCATGTTCAAGACTGCATCCAAAAAAGCCAATCAAGCACTGGCAAAGGAAGAGGCTCACGAGTGACATTAATGTCCAAAACTACAGTATGTTCTGTTTTGGAGGCTATCCGGCAACTCATCAAGGAAACAATTGCAACTGAAGTAAACCAGGCTGGAATGTATACTGTACAGATAGACACAACCCAAGATATAACATCAAAAGATCAGTGCAGTGTTGTAGTCCACTACGTAACAGAGAGCAGCATTCAGGAGAAGCTACTTGCAGTTGTTGAATGCAAGTCATCAACAGGGGAGGACTTTCTTAAACTGCTCAAGGAGACGTTGGCCACTTGCAAACTTGATGTGAAGAACTGCATTGGAAACTCAACAGATGGGGCTGCAAATATGCAGGGGCAATACAGGGGGTTTTCTGCCTGGCTGTCAAAAGAAGTCCCAACTCAAATGCATGTATGGTGTTATGCCCATGTTTTAAACCTGGTTATGTCTGAAACCACAGGTGTTGTGATAACAGCAGCATCATTATTTGGGTTGATTAATGAGACTGCAGTGTTTCTTCGTGACTCATATCAGAGAATGAATGTTTGGGAAGGTGTGAGTCAGGACCCCCAACACAGAAGAATTTCACTGATTGGGAAACAAGATGGTCTTCAAAGGATGCTGCATTAAAGAAGATCTTTGGATCCTTTGCCCAGCCAAAGAATGCTTTGTATGTGGACTTAGTTGAAACATTGTCCAAAATTCAGGACAACTTACAGTTTAAGCCAGCTGTACGTGCCTTCATTGAGTCATTCATTAAATATGAGACAGTTCTCACTGCACAGTTGTTCCTGCGTGTTTTCACACTCACATCGCCTTTGTCAAAGTATCTCCAAACCAATACCATGGATCTCTTGACTGCCCATCGCATGGTGACAGAAACACACAACAAACTACAAGAATTTGTCAGAGAGTTTGACACAGTGAAAGACGTGGCAGACAATTTTGTGAAATGGGCCAATGGTGGATTCCAAAATGTGGACTCTGAAATGGAAGTGCAGCCTGCACTGCCACCAAAACGCATGAAAAAAAGGAAAACAATGCCAGGAGAGTCTGCCGATGAAGAAAACACAACTGCAGACTCATTGACAGCCTACAGGATCAATGTTCACAACATCATTCTTGATACAGTCTCTGAGTGTATGCACCGCCGCTTCCTGCAGCACGGGAAACTCTATGCTGACTTATCGTTACTAGATCCGCTTCATTTTCCAGAGATAAATTCAAATGGGCTTCCCCACAATGCACTTGAGGACATCGGTAAATGCCTCATTCCTTTTGATGAAGATGCAACAGTTGAAAATTTACAATCTGAGTTGTGCAGCCTGGCCCTCCACTGGGACACTATTAAAAAGTCCCCTCTCAGTGAGTATACAACCAGAGAGTCACAGTCTCTTACCTCTGAGGAAGAAGAGGACAATCAGGAGGACATGGAGGAAATTGATCTTGTTAGCAAAAGATGCACAGCCTGCAGGAACTGTGCTGTGTGTTGCTACTTCCTCCTCCAGCAGCTGAAGTTCTTCTCACATGCGTACCACAAAATACAGTTGGCCTACAAATATTTGTTGACCCTGTCCTGCACACAAGTGGCATGTGAAAGAAGCTTCTCGACACTTAAGTTCATTAAGAGTCGTCTCAGGAGCAGAATGCGAGAGGAAAATTTGGAAGCCTTCATGTTAATGGCAACGGAGAAGGTCCTCGGATGATGTGATTGAGTGGCAGAGAAAAGCAAATTATTGCGCAACCTGCTACTGTAACTACATAAAGGTAAAACATTTATTTTTTTCATGTTCTGGTTACGTAAGCTATACTATTATGCTATGTGGCAGTGTAATGTTTATGTTTCTGTTGGTTGCAGATGACGAAGAAGACGAATGTGGCCTCTCTCTGTCAAAGTTGCCAGGGCCTCTTTTTGGTGCCAGTCCGCCACTGCAGAACACCACCTCAAAAAAATACTGGGCTCTTCTAGTAACACCATCATAACCCTTCCTGGGTACCACGGAGATAAACAGTTTAATGACAAACCATATGATGCTTTTATTTGTTCATGACATTCCACATGCCTGCAAATACTCACATCATCAGGGGGATCCAGGGCCATGGTCAGGCTTTCCTCTGCTCTTCTTGTTGTGCTTGCTGTTGTTACCGGCTAAAATAAACAGTTAAGTAATCAAATGTTCTGTAGTATACAACACATTATTTATTCCTAAACTTTAGGAAAAGTGACATTAAATCACCTATCTAAATATTGATTTATCCATCTTTAACACCTTGAATTCTTGTGGCCAATGATGCACATACCCTTTGAAGATGAGCAGGGAAGTTGAAGATTCTTGGCACTGTAGCAGCTTTAAGTCTGACAGTCTGCCCTGTCCTGTCAAAATCTTCTTTTACAAAGTGTTGACTGCAGAGCAGTGACCTGTCATTTACCGTGAAACCATTTTTCAAAACGAAAAGCTGCGATTTCAACATTTAGCCTGAATCATAGCCACGTTAATCAGGTTTGTAATAAACTAAACCATTTGTAAATCAATCAAGAATTGAGCGAGTTACGAGTGTTAAAGTGAGGAAATCATCCACCTTACCATTGACTACAGTACAACACGCCAGAGCAGTCCCCTGTCCTAAGATGGCTGCCAAGTGACGACGCTGCCGACTCCTCCTTGAGACATCGAGGCTGAATCCCAAACCGCCCCTTACACACTCTCCCTCCACTACCGAGTGTCACTCCAAAAGAAGTCACACTCGCAGCTGTGGAGGGCACCTATTATTGAAGGGGGAGGGTATGAGTATGATCGTCAGGAATGGGATGCCGTGTCGCCTCACCGGAAAACGGAAGACGTCATCGCCATGGTAACACAAAGACGCCTACTGTGCATGGCTGTAACGCAGTGGCACAGGTTGCAACTAACAAGGATCGCTGCTGCTTCCAGAAGACGAAAGCGTCCCACTTTTTTCACTCACATTTTTTCCAATCCTATTATCTGGCATTTCAGATCCAACAAATGAATAAATGAATTCTGTCAGTTGTGTTCAAATTTTAAGGTGTCAGGGGGTGCACAATTAAATCAAACGTCAGCAGAGAAGATTTGTTTCTTTTGTTTTATCTTTTTTCACCACTCTTTTTGTGATGTTCTGTCAGTGTGAAAAAGGTGTGGGAGAAATAAAGGACGCATGTGGAACTCACATCAATATGTTTGTTTCCTCCTCCATTGCACTTCCTGAAAAAGTTGTCCAGAGTGAGCATCGATGCACACTCGCTATTTAAGGGCTGAACAGTCCACTCCCCCTCCGCACTACGCGGTTTGGGACGGCCCTTAATATGGAGGACCCTCCGCGGGAACGCGCAAACAGAGGGGTAGTGTGTAGGGATAGTGTGTAGGGGGCGGTTTGGGATTCAGCCCTAGTGTTTGTATATATCTATGTCTACAATAAAGCAATCATGTGTTTGCACACCTGATGTGGGTGTTTAACCAAATGGCTCATGGGTGTGGTGATTTGTCCATCAGTGCTGTGGAATTGCAAGGAAGTGACATCATGATATACGTCTGTGTCTAATGTATGCAAGTGTGTTTAGTGTTTTGCAAATGACTGTGTGTATTGTTCTGCAAAAAGTGTGAGGCTGACTTTGTGTTTCTAGTGGTGAAAATCTGGTCCCGTCTTTTCCTCCTTGAGTGTAAGGTGTTGATAATTATGTGATTCTTTTGTTTTTAGTGTTTATGCAATCATAAAAAACTGTAAAAAGGAAAATAAATTTCATTAATATCATCAATGGGTTTCGGCGGGTTAAATCTTGCAGTACGCAAAGGTCACATTTAATATAACTCAATAATCAAATAAAACTGTGAGAAATATATTGTAAATATAATCTATTATAATAATTAAACATCAGACCCAAATGAATGCATCTTTTCCTGCTTATTTGGTAACTGTGTATTTGCCTTGTTTTTTTCCTATAGAAGGAGTTATTGGTGGGTAGGTGTAGGCAAAGGCTAAGGCAAACTTATTTATATAGCACATTTCAACAACGAGGCGATTCAAAGTGCTTCATGTTTGTTTTCAGGTCCTTTGAAGAAACTGCTGAGAAGTCTAGTTATGCAGGTTGCCTTTTACAGTTCTAATTAAGGTTAATTAAGATGAATTAGATCAATTAACCATGGTAATATCCTTTCCTTTTCTAGGATTAACTTTGAATTAACTTGAATGACTGCCTTTGTTTTATATGATACTGGTACGTGTAAGAAATGACTTCTACCTGTATTTTATGTTTTCATCACATTATAACTCTGTACTGTTCTCAGAGAATTACCACACAGCACAACAGGATGGAACTGATAAAAATGTAATTAAAATCAAAACTGCAAAAGCATTTGAAAATTCAGCTTCGTAATGGAAATAGTCTTTGAAATAGTGTTTTGACATATGATGAATTGGTCCGTGTATATTTTGGTAATTGGATTTTCCGTTCTAAAGCAGGTATTGAAAAACAAAAAACGAGTGGTTATTTGATTTTCGTTTTCAAAGGCAAAAATTAAAATTGAAATACAAGGCTTTTTTCCTTTTCACGATCAAAAATGGATATACGAATTTTAAAAAATGCTTTGATTTTCATTTTTTATTTACAAAAACAAAAAATAAAATAAGTCAGAGACAGAAACGAAATAAGAACCGTTTTTCATTTTCTGAGACCGGAAGTGGTCATCAGCAAGGGTGGTCAGATTGAATCAGAGCCGAGGACTCTCTGTCCCGCCCACATTTACCGGCTTCTGCTGTTTATGGACGCTGCTACCGCTGCTGCTAACAACGTTAGCTTCCAAAAGTGGAGATAAACTCTACAGGTAAGTGTTAAAGTCAACTTTGTAACTAGTTGCACTCTTCTCTACTTCTGGACAATATCACATATAAAGCAGTGAAGTTACTGTAAGTTACCATCAGACTGTAACCTCTGATATAAACTTGTTCTAACATCGTGTTTTAAAGTCGTTCTATAAATCTCAATTTATGTTTCCTAACTTTGTATTTACAATGAGGCTAATCCCGGTTAGTCAGTGTTATCTATTAGGTGTAGCTAAGTGTCCTGAAGGTCACAGCTGATCAATCATAATAGATCAGTCATAGGGAAACTGCTGTTTCGAGGCGCAGTTCATTAATGATCAGCAGATAGAAATTAATCTATGTTAACGTTCCTACACAGAACTCTGATGAATGTTAATCTCTCAGTTCAATGAATGAAGAACAGTTCAGTTCTGAGTTAATATATCTGTTCTTTGCTTCAGACTCTATTTAACAGCTTCTGTTCATACAACAGTGTACGGTCAGATAACTGTGGAGCTCATGTTAACGCTAATGCTACATTAGAATAAAAATAATAAACTTTATTGTCCATCTAAGGCAGTAAAATACTCTTTGGCCTCAACCAGGAAAACAAACATTTCTATAAGATTAGAAAGTAGGACAAAATACAACACTCTGTTGTGTTTCATTCGTACCCTGATGTGTTCATTCTGATATTTAAAGTTCCAGCAGTTGGACTGAAAGAACCTTGGAGAGCTTCTTCTCACTGTTTGTGTCTTTTCCTTCCAGCCTTGGTCTGGATCATTGGGAACATCTGATCTGATGGACTGAGAGCTACAGAGAACATGAACATCCAGCTGTGGTTGTCTGAACAGTCTTCTCTCCATCGCTGTGAGGAAGAGCAGCACTGATGTCCTCCTCATGCTTCCATTAAGAACAATAATGCTGCAGATTAAGCTCCTCTCTTCATAATACTTGTCTTGTGACTGTTCAGTTTTTACACTTCACTGTCAGCAACACATTATTTATTTCATCCATTTATTACGTGTTTACACATCTTTACAGTTCACAATTGTTAAATAATGCAGTTTTTAAATGTGCAATGAAGGAAATAATGAAGCTCTTGAGCTGAATGTGTTGATGTTTTAATGCTGCATATCTGCTATAAATAACATTGTACAGGGTTTCTGCAGATATCAACCAGTCAAATTTAATGCTTTTTAATGCCATTTTTATGCTATACTGTAAAAATTTAATGCCACGACCATGAACTCAAATTACACGGGTTTGTTTTTTTTTGTAAAAGATGATTTTTATATGAAAACCCTACATTTGACTATTTCTGAATCTGGGAACCACCCCTGAACACCAACAGGCTGCAGTCATTCTCTGAAATCCATGTTTTTGAGCCATTTTTGCTGGAATTTGTGTTTCCCCATTTCCCAGCCTGGTCCAGCCTGCCAGCCACTTTAAAAACATGCAGTTTTTAGAAATTGTACCCACTCGGCTGGAACAATTATCTCAATGCTTCGGCATGTTTACGCAGATGCACATACCTGACAAATCGCAGTCTATAAATATATTATTGTCAATTATTTTCTTGAAAACTGCAGAAAGAAATTTTAATGCCACCGAGAATCAAATTTAATGATTTTTAATGTCATTTAAGGCCTTAATTTTTGCAAAATCAACTTAATGACTATTAATGTTCTGCAGAAACCTTGTTGTATTTCTGCTACAGCAGCAGAGATGAAGTTAAAGGTGATAAATAGAATCTGTGAATACTAAGAACAGAGAATAATAAACTGCTCAAAGAGTTGGTCTGTCCTTCTGTCAGTGAAAGCTAAACAGGAAGTGGTTCACTGAGGATGTCGTCCATTCAGTCTCCTTCACAACCAGATGAGGTTTTCCTTCTGTTGGCTTCACTCAGAAGATCCTCACAGTGAACATGAGACACCTAAGATGAAGAGAGATGTCACAGTATCAGCATCAACAGCAGAGGTTCATTTTAAAGTGACCCTGGAAAGATTTCCTATTTCATATAGTTTTCCAAGCACTGAACGACAGAAAGACCTGTAGTCACTTTAGCTTTAGGAGAGGATTTTATTATCCAGCTTATCTGTGCTGCAGTTTAAATGTATTAACTGTAGTGTTCATCATTATTTTGGACATATTCTGGGAGGTTAGTTTTCTAATCTGCACTAAGACGTACTACAACATGTGAATCAGTCATTAAACAATGTTAACGACTAGAGAGTAGATTTACTGTTTTCTCCAGTTTAATTTCAGAGACTCAGCAGATATTTAGGACTACTGACAACACAGAACCTTAACCTTACTGTTTGAATCACACTTAGGTTTTCTAAACGTTATATTAATGTGAACCAGCGTCTCCACACAGTTTTATTAACTAAATGTACCACATTACACTAACACGACACACTTCAGCCTTTTCCATGAAACACAATGCAAACATCGTTAGCTTAATGCTACACTAGGTTTAATCAGGCTACGACTGAGCAGCTCGCTCGGTTAGCATCACTAATTTATATTAAAGCTAATATTTACTGGATGCTAACTCTCTTCTCTTGTCAATACACAAAGAAATAAACTCCACCAACATCTGGACTGCATGGCACACATTATATCTGACACGAAAGTTGCATATGAAGTGCATTAAAAGCGGCACTGATAAGAAAATAAACATTTAGCCTACTTACCGAAGTTTCAGTGTCTGCTGGTAGAATCAGCCGAAGGTAGCAAAATGGTTAAAACAAGCCAACAGGCAGGGAAAGTGTCTGTGGAAAAGGTTCTGCTTCTTCACCGATAAACCATCAGTGACCATATCAGAATTAATCCTCCAGACTGTCAGTCATTCCAGACGAACTGTCAATCAGGTAACCACGCCCCCTTGCGTCGCAAAACTTAATAAATAAAAAAATCGATATTGATTTATTTTAAGATCGGCCACTTCATCTTTCATTTTGATCATGAAAACAAACAACAACAAAAAACATTTATTTACAGTCTATGCACCGTACTCTGTTTGGCTCCACCCTTGCTGATGACCACTTCCGGTCTCAGAAAACGATAAAACGGACCTTTTTTCGTTTCTGTCTCTTACTTATTTTATTTTTTGTTATCGTAAATAAAAAATGAAAATCAGAGCATTTTTTAAAATTCGTATATCCATTTTTGATCGTGAAAAGGAAAAACGCCTTGTATTTCAATTTTGATTTTTGCCTTTGAAAACGAAAATCAAATAACCACTCGTTTTTTGTTTTTCAATACCTGCTTTAGAACGGAAAATCCAATTACCAAAATATACACGGACCTGAATTCTGGTAGCAGTCTGTTATAATTGGGTTATATTTTTTTAACTTGTCATCACAATTTTGACAGTTTTGACACCATTTAAAAGGTATTTTGTATGTTTAACTGGAAATTATAGTCTGCTGTCTCACACTGACCACAAATCACAAGACATGGTTTGTCTTTTTTTTTTAAAAATTTCAATAGAATTTAACTTTGAAATTGTTGGTCAAATTTTCACTATTTTATTGTCCCGTCCTGCTTACAGATAATCTTGTTACCACAGCAATGAAATCTCAGTCTCATGTTTGTTATAGTATCATTCTGAGCTGTAAAGTTATTATTCAGGTCATGTGTAACATGTGGTGTTTCATATTTTTTAGCAATGAAGAAAAATCCCATCAAATTGTCCTGTCGTGTTGATAGGACTTTTGGCTCAGACTCCATGCATTTCATTGTGGGTCATGTCCATTAAACGAGTGATAACATATATTTAGCTGTGAGTATGCAAGGGCTATCATATCAAAATGCAAACTAGAGGCATATAGCAAGTTAAAAATACCAAAAAGAATTGGTCATCTCAGGTGGTACCGATATCTGAAATTTTGGGTCCTGGCCCAAGGACTATCAGACGTAATCGCCGTTGCCCGTGACTACGATGAAGATAGGTCGCTACTCTGAAGAGCTAATGTCCAATCGATGTGTTTCTCAGGATTCTTCCTGATTTTTTTCTTCCATGTCCCTTCCGGGGCTCCGTAATTTTGAGTGCTTTCATGGAAATTTTATGTCTTTTTTTTTTTAAATGCATTTTTAAAAGTGATTTTTGCACTTTTTTGTGGTGATTTTTTTTCATTTTTGTGGGGTTATTTCATGTTATTGGTTGTGGATTTGACTCTGTACATAAATTTAAACCAAATGTTCAGACATGTTGCGGTGTTCCCAACCAGCAGGAGTTCTCAAACTGATGCAGACATCAATGTGTTTTATCAGTAAATATTGTTTTTGTTTGTCAGGCAGTTCTAAACATGAGTTGTTCTTATTATCTGTCAATCACTACCTGTGATCTGATCTGTCTAGCAGAGGTGAAAAGATTTAAAGTGAAATAAAGTTCACCTGATCCACTTTGAAGAAACCAAATGCTAGAAATGTTCAGATGTTTCTTAAATGCAGCATTAAATGAGACTGAGAGCAGACATGTTGAGGGAAATGTGCATCAGTGTGATCTCTGCTGATGTTAGCTCTGTCCCAGTGATTCCATTCTAGGGAATGTTAACTGTCAGGGATTTACAGCCTGATGGAAGCTTCTGGTTTCATGAAGCACAGGGTTTGTACAAGTTGTGTTGGATGTTGAGGGACATGAAAAAGGTTGAATGTTGAACTAATCGGTCACATGAAATGAGTGGGAATCAGCCCGTAGAATGTGCTCTTATTGTGAAAGTCTGCCTGCTGCTTCCTCAAAGGTGGAGTCCTGACTGGTTCCAGTCAACAGATCAGATGTCTGAGCATCCAGGAGTGGACTGGAAACTTTCTTCTTCTTCTTCAGCGCTTTGAATAAAGTGTAAGTTTGCTTTGTTTGCTGCTTTAACTTCAGTAATGTTGCTGTTTGTTTCTGCTCTGTCAAGTTTCTACATGTTCACTTCTTATTTCAGCACAAACTGTGGATGACTGCTGTTTAAACATGGATCAATATGATTATTAGCTTATTGATTGACTGCAATCAGTCAATATTTCTATGAGATTATTGATGGACTTGAGTCAGTTTGATGAGCTGCTGATGTTGCTTTGTTTCTTCACAATCCAAACTGCTGCATCATGTCTTTTTTACTTTCGGTTTCTTTGAGTCTCTGCAGCTCCATGACTCCATCTGCTGGACTGATAGTAGAAGTGCAGCAGCTGATCTTCTCCAGGAGGATCTGAGTGGATGAATGACGTTTGTTTCCTGTGCAGGTGAAGGTAGAAAGTGTGTGTGAGCTGCTGTGAGTTGAGCATCATGGATGAGTGTGAGGACAGAGAGGAGGGAGTCCCTCCCTCTCAAAGCTCTCTGTGTGGGGAACAGGAGAACCAGAGCAAAGCTCAGAGGTGAGACCACCATCTCGAACTGTCCAGGACTCTGCTGCATGTCAGAGCTCAGCATCACATCACGGCTGCATCATTATTTACAGGAATCCACCTGGACCTGGACCTGGACCTGGACCTGGATGTCCACCTCCACCTCCATCCAGCTGTGTGTCCTTAAAGAGTGACCGGTCTAAGCATCAATCTATTGACTTTAAAGTAGAACAAGGTCCTGAAGTAAGAGGAAAGAAGAAACGAAGAAAAAAGAAGAAGTAAGCTGTGAAATCAAACTACTGACTGTTGTGTCAAATGTTCTATCATTGTTCCAAATATGTTCCATCATTAAATCACTCTGAAACTCTGCTACATGATTTTTCCTACCTGGTGATCTTCCTCTCTATTTACCAGAATCCATCAGAGACCAGAGTCCTCTGGACCTGAACCTGGACCTAGATCCAGCTGTGTGTCCTTCCAGAGTGACCGGTCTAAGGATCATCCTATTCATTTTAAAGGAGAACCAGGTCCTGCTGCAGAGAGGTAAGATGTTCAGAATAAGGGTTCAGAGCTGCTAGCTTGATAGCAGATTGGCTCCTCATCGAACAGAACAAATGTTTTCAAGAAGTAATGCCAATAATGTGAACATCATCCACGGAGACATTAAAAACAGAACCAGGTGGATCACAGCAAGAACTCTGAGTTCACTAAAATATCAAGGAATCGTTTTGCTGGACAAAACTCCAGTTCTGTGATAAGCCTTGTTAGCCTGCATGTTTGCCTACATGTTGACCTACATGTTAGCCTAAATGTAAGCCTGTATATTAGCCTGAATGTTTGCCAACATGTTAGAATGTATGTTAGCCTACATGTTAGCCTGTATATTAGCCTGAATGTTCTCCAACATGTTAGCATGTATGTTAGCATGTACACACGTGGACAAAATTGTTGGTACCCCTCAGTTAAAGAAGGAAAAACCCATAATTCTCACTGAAATCACTTGAAACTCACAAAAGTAACAATAAATAAAAATTTATTGAAAATTAAATAATCAAAAACAGCCATTACTTTTGAATTGTTGATTAACATAATTATTTAAAAAAACAAACTAATGAAACAGGCCTGGACTAAAATGATGGTACCTCTATAAAAGATTGAAAACTATTTGACCAGAGTGACATGATTAACTCAGGTGTGTCATTTAATTGACATCACAGGTGTTTCCAAACTCATAATCAGTCAGTCTGCCTATTTAAAGGGAGACAAGTAGTCACCCTGCTGTTTGGTGAAAAGGTGTGTACCACACTGAACATGGACAACAGAAAGCGAAGGAGAGAATTGTCCCAGGACATCTGAAAAAAATTATAGACAAACATCTTAAAGGTAAAGGCTATAAGACCATCTCTAAACAGCTTGAAGTTCCTGTGACAACAGTGGCTCATATTATTCAGAAGTTCAAGACCCACGGGACAGTAGCCAATCTCCCTGGACGTGGCCGCAAGAGGAAAATTGATGACAAATTGAAGAGACGGATCGTTCGAATTGTATCCGAAGAGCCCAGAGCAACTTCCAAAGAAATTAAAGGTGAACTCCAAGGCCAAGGTACATCAGTGTCAGATCGCACCATTCGTCGTCGTTTGAGCCAAAGTGGACTTCATGGGAGACGGCCAAGGAGGACACCACTGCTGAAAAAAACTCATAAAAAAGCGAGACTGGAATTTGCAAAAATGCATGTTGACAAGCCACAAAGCTTCTGGGAGAATGTCCTTTGGACAGATGAGACCAAACTGGAGCTTTTTGGTAAGGCACATGTTCATAGACTCAAAAACCAAGCATACGAAGAAAAGAACACTGTCCCTACGGTGAAACATGGAGGAGGCTCAGTAATGTTTTGGGGCTGCTTTGCTGCATCTGGCACAGGGTGTCTTGAAAGTGTGCAAGGTACGATGAAATCTGAAGACTATCAAGGCATTCTGGAGAGAAATGTGCTGCCTAGTGTCAGAAAGCTTGGTCTCAGTCGCAGGTCATGGGTCTTCCAACAGGACAACCATCCAAAACACACAGCCAAAAACACCCAAGAATGGCTGAGAGAAAAGCGTTGGACTATTCTAAAGTGGCCTTCTATGAGCCCAGATCTGAATCCCATTGAACATATGTGGAAGGAGCTGAAACATGCCATTTGGAGAAGACACCCATCAAACCTGAGACAACTGGAGCTGTTTGCTCATGAGGAGTGGGCCAAAATACCTGTTGACAGCTGCAGAACGCTCATTGACAAATACAGAAATCGTTTAATTGCAGTGATTGCCTCAAAAGGTTGTGCAACAAAATATTAAGTTGTGGGTACCATCATTTTTGTCCAGCCCTATTTCATTAGTTTGTTTTTTAAATAATTATGTTAATCAACAATTCAAAAGTGATGGCTGATTTTGATTATTTAATTTTCAATAAATTTTTATTTATTGTTACTTTTGTGAGTTTCAAGTGATTTCAGTGAGAATTGTGGGTTTTTCCTTCTTTAACTGAGGGGTACCAACAATTTTGTCCACGTGTGTATGTTAGCCTGCATGTTAGTCTGTTATATTAGCCTGTTTGCCAACATGTTAGCCTGTATGTTAGCATGTATGTTAGCCTGCATGTTAGTCTGTTATATTAGCCTGTTTGCCTACATGTTAGCTTGTATGTTTGCCTACATATTAGCCTACATGTTAGCCTGTTTGTAAGCCTACATGTCAGCCTATAGGGTGAATTCTACCTTGCTGATGGAGACAACTGATGCTGGATGAGGATGGAGAGGACATAAAAATGGTTCTTCTTGTCCTCGGAGTTTAATCAGTCACCATCAAGACCTACAGAGCAGTTTTCCAGGTTCTCTCAGAAATTCCAACCCTGGAGCAGGAACTTTGAACTCCTAGAAACAGTCCAGAAAGAGGTTCTACAGGGACGGTTCCTGTGGTCAGAACAAAGATTGATGATGAGCCAAAATGAACAGAAAGCTCCTGCAGTGGAAAACAGACTAATGTTGGAATCTCTAATGAACATCATGGACATTCAGCTGGTGTTTGTCTCTGTGTGATGAAGTGAGAGTTAACTGTTGATGTTGATCCACAGAGTGGAGCAGCAGAACTCAGAGGTTCCCAGAGCTCAGTCTGTCCAGCAGCATCACCTGGACTCCATATTCATGGTGAGTTCATGGACAACAAGTTGTTCTCCATCTGTTGTGTTCAGGCGTCTCCATGCTGCTCTTTAATGCTTCTTTTAATGGCCTTGTGTATTTGTTTTTAATGTATTTTATTTTTTGTGAAAAATGTCAAATTGTTTTTCTTGCATTTTATTTTATTTATGATTTGACGGCCCCAGGGCCTTTGCAGCTGCTCCTCTCCCATCTCCCTCTGTGCAGGTGGGCTGTGCCGGTTAGGTGTGGCTATGGGCCTTCTTCCTAATCTGGGCTATTTAGGCAGATCTGGCACACCTGTTCTGTCTCTGCTCTCGCACCTGGGGACAAGGGGGGAAGTGAGACTTCGCACCTGGGGTATGGCAGAGGTGTGAAAACTAATTAGCATCCAGCCTTCCTGTCTAGCGTGACTCGGGTCACTGATTGGATGAAACAAGACATGGCAACAGAAAAAACCTGTCATGATTGGTTGAAAGATCTGTTGCTATTGGTCAACCCCTGGGCCATGAAATCCCCCCTCCACCTCATTCCCCCACCTCCTCATCCCCCTCACACACAATAATAATAATAATGCTTATTATTATGAATATTTTAATAAGGCATTAATAAATATGGGCCATGTAAAGTGTCTACTTAGCTAACCTGCATACTTGTTGTTGTTAACCAATGGGCTAAAAAATGACATTTTGAGACATGTTGAAAAACAAGCGCTTTATTGAACAGTCTACAGTTTCAGTAATCCGAAATCAAAATTAAAATAAGCTGTTCTTTAAAAAAAAAAAATACAAAAAATTAAAATGAAAAAATGAAATAGAATTGTTCAAAGTTCCAAAAAAAATATACATTTCAAAACAAAAACTAAAATATAGTTGATCTGTCACTCCGGGCTGGTCTCAGGCATCAGCTCTGGAATTACATGTTTCCTCGCTGCTGCCCTGTTGTATTTCAATGGCTTCAGTCTTTCAGACGGCTGTCCATTGTAAAAACGTCTGTGATGAAGAGCTGTGTACCTTCCATCAGCTTCCAGCCTGGCCTGTAGGGCAGCACACAAGTTGGAAAGCTCCTGGCTGCGGAAGGATGGAGGCCGCACAATCCATCCATGCACGCCATCTACACTGCCGTCCTCCTCATCCGACATCATGTCCGCTGTGATGCCATTCCAGAACTCCTGTTCGTCTGGAGCAAGGACCGTCTTCCTGGCATCCAGCAGCTGTGAACACAATCAGTACAAGAAATCAATACATTTACTAATGTAACAGAAAAATAATATCATAGAGACCAGCAATACTATTCTAACCACATTTTATATAAAACACACACTCCCATGAATGAAACTGTAATCAAATGAATCAAAGTAATATCTCTTACTCTCTTTCTTCTCTGCCGACTCCGGGCAGATGACTTAATGGCCTCCGCCTGATCCGCCATGTCGGGTTGACTATAGCGGAAATTCCTGCGCAGAGTAATGGGTTTTACAAGCGGCTGGAAAAGAGTAAAATGAAGCTGTTATTAGCTTGGAGAAGATGGAGGACGACATATCACTGCTTAACGTTACCAATTCAGAAAATTGCACCAAAACTCAAAAAAAAATATCCTACAAATGGAATATATCCTTACCACAATTTTAGGACTGTGCTCTGCTCTTTTCCGCTGAATTTCCTCGCCACCCTCGCGCTGGAGAAAGTGTTTATTTGGGCTTCCATGGCGGACATCCTCTCCTGCAGCTCAGACACCGCTCCAGCTTCTCCTCCAGCTTCTCCTCCAGCGGTGCTCTCTGGCAGACAGCCCGCTGATAACGCTCAAAAGTTTCTTCTCAGTGTCTGTCGGGTCTGATTGATACCAGTCGGTCATGTCCAGGCTGTTCCATACGAGGAGCCTGTAGTGAGACTGGCGATACCGGGCCGCCATTGTAGAAACTCACATAACAAAGACCACTTCTTTGTCCGTTCGTTTATCGCGTGGTTCTTGCGAGACGACGCGTGTGATTGGACGAGCAACTCTAACTTGATGACGTCAGTGACGCAGCATTTCTGAAAGTAGCGGACTTCTCCAGGCCTGCTTTGTGTGGCCACAGTCAAAAAAAAAAAAAAAAAGACTTCTCCAGGCAGCAGAAGGAGGTTTAGAATTTTAAAAGTGTTTTCACTTAAATTCTACCTTCAATTTACATGGCTTAAAAAATGTTTGGAGCTACCAGAATCACTCTGGAATTTTATTCCACACAATGTATTTAAAAAAGTAGGAGGCTTAAAATTTCTAATGAGCTGCAACTTCTCAGTTTCTAAATTGCCACTGAAACTCTCAAAGTATTATCAGCAGGCATTACTTTCTTGGAAATTGTGTTATGTTCACAACTTTTCTCCACATAAAGAAATACTTTGGCACAATGGGCAAATTACTATTAAAAACAAAAGTGTATATAATGAGAGCTGGATTGGGAGGGACATAATCTTTGTGACATCCTTATTTGATGATAATGGAAGTCTTTATAGCTATGAAAACTTCCTAAAGGCTAAAGCCTTTCCAGTCAAATACAGAGAATTTGTTACTATTGTGAAGGCTATTCCATCTGGCATGATTGAGTTAATAAAATCGCACTTAAGTTGTCAATATGTTAATGTTCAAGTACCTGTTGAGGGCATCGCTGGCAGATGTGTGGTAAACAGATTCACTGTACAGTTAAGCAACACAAGAGAAAAGGTGACTGTAGTCATGCTACTCTGCATGGAGTTTGAGATGTAGGATTTTGACAGTGTTAAAGCTCGTGTCCGGAGTTTCCGTTTGTTTTCAATTTATGTATCATTGTTTAACAAAGCTTAAATGTGTTAGTCTAGTTCGATACTATAATATGTTAGTATGACACGATATGAAAATTTATTCATGAGCTCCGCCTTCCTCTCATAGACCCTCATGTTATTCCAAAAAGCACCGTTCGCTGCCGACCAATCAAGTTCGAGCTTCCGCTTTGTCATGCTGTCAATCAACGGTTACGCGCACAGCAAGCAAGCCCATGCAGAGGTGGGCGAGCTACGCACTACGCAACCGTGCGCACATTTGTTTTGCTTGTGGAGGAGAGAGCATCAGAGATCAGCAACTTCCAGAAAAGTTACCAATCCCATGGCTTGTCAGGCCAAGAGACTGCAGGACGTTTTTTTGGCTTGGGGTGCTCGCGTTGCTCCCCGACCACGGCCTCCATAGCCCGGCTGACGGCTTCGTTTAGATGCCCGACCTCTGGAGGAAGATGTTGGGGCGTCTGGGACATACTCTTCGTCAGAGGAGTCATGCAATTCTGAACTCTAGATAGAAATAAATAAACAATGTAACACATATACACGCGTAAATGCACTAAGTTTGATAAACAACGTCATTGAGAGGGATACACGAGTGTAATCACATATTGAAACTTTACTCGTTCGTCCGAGCAGATTCATGTTATTTTGGTATTAGGACAAGTTAGACTCAATACAGCATTCTAACGTAATTCCTTTATTATTTACTAAATGTACTAAATGTAGAAGAGGGGAAAACAGCAAAACAGGCAAGATGCTGCAGCACTCCGGGCACTCCTCTCAGGTACTGCGCACGTGCACAAATAAAGGGGCGAAATCAGAGGGAGGGTGGGACCAACAGTGTTTTGGGAGACGCTGCGATTTAAACTCCGGACACGAGCTTTAAGTGCCTGTGATGCGCTTTGATTTTACTTTTATAAAAGCTGTATGAACCCTGATTCAAATAAAGTATATACTGTATAGTTTTGTTTGTGTAGGGTCCTTTTTCTCTAAAAACCAGTTCAAGTGTGAAAAGTCAACCCAACCCCCTACCTTACACTTCACACCCGCCAACCCTTCCACCACAGACACACACCCATCAGTCTGATTTGCATTTGTATAGCTCACAGCATTTTCAGTGAAACTGGAAAGTCCCCCCCCCCCGGAGATCAGCCGTTCATCTCAATTCCTGACAATTCTCAGTAGTTTTTTGTGCTTCCTCAAAACTGCTGTTTATTGCCGTTAATTTGAAATTCCACGGAAATTTTCAGTGTCGTTAACTGTCAAAAATCACCCCTTTCATGCAGTGTAAGTACCTGCCGCAGAACTGTGTGAAGACTAGGGTTGAGTTTAGTTAGTTTTGGTTAGGCAGTTAGCGGGGGGAGCCTCATTTCATAGTGCTGTTTTGTTTTGCTTCAGTTTTTTTTCCCACTATGGCTTCAGTGGAAGATTTTTTTCAATTGCCATCAGAAGAGCTGCTAAATAGTTGCACCAAGGACCAACTTTTACAGCTAGTTCAGCACTATGGCATTGATGTTGGAGAAAGAAAGTTAAGATGAAATTAAGATGTGTTTGAGGTCTGTTTTGGTTCATCGGGGGGGTTTGCCAAGTAAAGATGGAACTTTGGGGGAAAATTTTTCTTTAACTTTTGAACAGAAAAGGGAGTTGCTTAAGTTAGAGATGGAGAAAGGAAAAAATGGCCATGGAGCAGGTGAGGCTTGCACTTGAGAGGGAAAGAGTTCAATTAGAGCAGGACAAGTTAAGAAGGAACTCTGAAAGTACTGGTCAACGGAGAGAATTTGATTTGGTGTCCAATTTGCGTCTTGTTCCTAGGTTTGAAGAGAGTGATCCAGATACATTTTTTTCACTTTTTGAGAGGGTTGCTAATTCAAGAGGGTGGCCTGATTCAGAAAGGGTAGTTATGTTGCAGTCAGTCTTTACAGGGAAGGCTCAGGCAGCATATTCAGCTCTGAGTGAACCTGAAAGTAGGGTCTACAAAACTGTTAAAGAGGCTGTGTTGAAGGCTTATGAGTTAGTTCCAGAGGCCTATAGACAGCGTTTCAGGTCATGGAGAAAAGCTGAAAAGCAGTCAAATGTGGAGTTTGCCAGGGATGTGACAAAACATTTTCATAGGTGGTGCTCTGCATTAGATGTTAGAGCATATGAAGAACTTTGTGACTTGATAGTACTTGAGCAGTTTATTGATTGTGTTCCACCAGAGGTTGCTACTCACATAATTGAGAGAGGGGTTTCGACAGTTTCTGAAGCTGCAACTGTAGCCGATGAGTATATTTTAGCACACAAAGGTAAAAGTTGTAGAAACTATCCCACAGATTTTGGTACAGCTAGACCTGCAAATCTTTCTAAATTTAGTAGGTTTGAGTCTCCCAGGCCCAATCGTTTTTCAAAGTCAAATTTTGATTTACAGTGTAACTATTGCCATGAAAGGGGTCATTGGAAGTCTGAATGTCCTGGTTTGCGAAACAGAGGTGGTCCTTCTAATGCTAAAGTTAAACCTGCTGCATTTACAGCATTGGCTAGAAGAAAACTTTCTCCAGTTTCAGAGGTTAGGTCTCAAGACTTCTCAGGATTTGAAGCTTTTGTTTCAGATGGTTTTGTATCCTTAGATGATAGTGATTGTAAAGTGCCAGTGAAGATTTTGAGAGATACAGGAGCAACAGAGTCATTCATTAGGTCTTCAGTGTTGCCATTTTCAGAAAGGAGTGATACAGGGGACTGTGTGATAGTGAGAGGGGTTAGTTTGGTTCCTTTGAGTGCCCCATTGCACAAAGTTTTCCTGACTTGTGGATTTATTGAGGGAGATGTTCACATTGCAGTTAGACCAGCTCTTCCATTAGAGGGCGTAGATGTAATCTTAGGTAATGACTTGGCTGGTGGCCGAGTTTGGCCTTCTGGGGGTCCTGTCAAAGTTTCAGCTCAACTGAAGGAACCAGATGACTGTGTGAGGAACTTTCCAGAGGTGTTCACAGCTTGTGCTCTCACCAGAGCCATGACGAAGGCTAAGTTGGATACTGAAGATTGTGATTTCAAACTTGATTTTAAACTACCTGAGTCTCTTTCTGTTTCTCAGCAGGAATTGGTCACAGAACAAAGAGCAGATGCGTCTCTGGGTGAACTGTTTAACCAGGTGCAGCCCACTCAGGAAGCAAAAAAGTTCAGCATCTGGGTATTTTCTACAGGATGAGGTACTGGTGAGAAAGTGGATTCTTCAAGGAACGGATCTCCTGGGAAATCCAGTTTTTCAAATTTTAGTTCCTTCCAAATTCAGAGAGAAAGTGTTATCTTGTTCCCACAATCAAACAGGTCACCTAGGAGTTAACAAAACATATCAGCGTATTCTGTTATTTTATTTTTATTTTTTGGTCTCATTTAAAACGTGATGTTGCATCATTTATTAAGTCTTGTCATACATGTCAACTCACGGGTAAACCAAATCAGTCTATTAAACCAGCACCGCTTCGTCCAGTACCTGCGATTGAAAATCCATTTGAACATTTGATAATTGATTGCGTCGGCCTGTTATCAAAATCTGGTTCTCAATATTTACTAACAGTAATGTGTTTGGTAACCCGCTATCCAGCAGCTTATGCTTTACGTAACATAACTGCAAAGTCTGTTGTTAAAGCATTGACTCAGTTCATGGCTATCTTTGGGATTCCAAAAATCATTCAGAGTGATCAGGGTTCAAATTTCTCTTCTCACCTTTTTGCTCAAGTTCTACAACAACTTGGCATAAAACACAATCAGGCTTCAGCTTATCACGCACAAAGCCAAGGAACATTAGAGAGGTTTCACCAAACCTTAAAATCACTGTTGCGCTCCTATTGCACGGAGTTGAACAAAGACTGGGAAGAGGGTTTACCATGGTTATTACTTGCAGCTAGGGAAGTTTGTCAAGAGAGTACTGGGTTCAGTCCTAGTGACCTTGTCTTTGGCCATAAAGTCCGGGGTCCATTGGCAGTTCTGCATGATAATTGGTCCAGAGATGAACCTCCAGCTAATCTGTTGGACTATGTCAATGGGTTTCACCATCGTCTCTATACAGCAGGTCAAATGGCTAAACAAAATTTGGCTAAATCTCAAAACAAAATGAAAACTTGGTATGATAAACATTCTGAAAAGCATCAGTTTTGTGAAGGCGATCAAGTTCTAGCACTGTTGCCTATTGTGGGGGTCACCATTTCAGGCAAAGTTTCATGGTCCTTACACAGTAGTGAAACAGCTTTCAGATCTTAACTATCTAATTGAAACTCCTGATAGGAAAAAGCAGCAACAGTTGTGCCATATTAACTCCTAAAACCCTATTTTGAGCGTGAGTCTTTGGTTATGGGAACTGTAATGACTGCCTGTGAGGTACATCAGTCAGCTCTTCATGGGGAGGAGGAAGTGGCAATGCCAGATGAGGCTATTCTTTCTGGTCGTTTAAAAAATTCTGAAACATTAGAAAATTTAAACTCTCTCTTGTCCCACTTGCCAAACAAAAGAGCAGTACAATTATCACAGCTAATTCAAGATTATCCATCCTTGTTTGGGGACACACCCACTAGGACAAATCTAATAGAACACAACACAGATGTTGGTCATGCTAAGCCGATCAGACAAAGATTTTTCTGTGTCTCACAGGAAAAGCAGAAGGTTATTGACAAAGAAGTGAAATATATGCTTGATAATAATCTGGCTGTTCCATCTGCTTCCAGCTGAGCGTCTCCCTGCCTTAACGTGCAGAAGTCAGACTAGTCACCACGCATGTGCACAGACTTCCGTAAAGTTAATGCGGTAACCAAACCTGACTCATTTCCGTTGCCAAGAGTTGAGGACTGTGTTGACCAAGTCGGAAGTGCTCAGTTTGTAAGTAAGCTAGATTTTCTGAAAGGGTATTGGCAAGTGCCTTTAACCCAAAGAGCACAGGAAATTTCAAGTTTTATCACTCCATCCGGCTTGTTTTCCTATACAGTCATGGGTTTTGGTTTAAGAAATGCTCCAGCAACATTTCAATGCTTAATGAATCGTCTTGTCAGTGGTTTAAAGGGCTGCGCGGTTTACTTAGATGATGTTGTATACAGCAATACTTGGGATGAACATTTAGACCAAATTCGGGCACTGTTTGATCGTTTGGCTAATGGGAATCTTACTTTAAATTTAGCCAAGTGTGATTTTGCTAAAGCTACTGTTACATACTTGGGAAAAGTTGTGGGACAGGGTCAAGTACGGCCTGTAATAGCAAAAGTCACAGCAGTTTCTCAGTTTCCTACTCCAACTACAAAGAAAGAACTCATGAGATTCTTAGGCCTTGTGGGTTACTATCGTTGTTTCTGTCAAAACTTTTCCAGTGTTGTAGCTCCTTTAACAGATTTGCTTAAATCCAAAGTAAAATTTGTTTGGTTTCAGTCTTGTCAGCAAGCTTTTGATGAAATTAAGGCCCTCCTTTGTTCATCTCCTGTTCTCCTTGCTCCCAGGTTCGATCAGCCATTCAAGCTACATGTTGATGCTAGCCATGTAGGAGCAGGAGCAGTGTTGCTACAGTCGGATGACAATGGAGTGGACCGCCCTGTTAGCTTCTTCTCTAAAAAGTTCAATTCATGTCAGCTGAATTATTCAGTTATAGAAAAAGAAGCTCTTGCTTTGATCCTGGCTTTACAGCATTTTCAAGTTTACATTGAGTCTAGTTCTTCAGTCATTGTGTATTTGGATCACAATCCTTTAACCTTTCTAAATTCTCTACAAAATCCAAATCAGAGGTTAATGCGCTGGGCACTATTTCTGCAACCATATCATTTAGACATCAGACATATTAAAGGCAAAGAGAATGTGTTGGCGGACGCTCTGTCCCGTGCCCCTCTGTAATCTGTTGTTCATCCCATCTCTAGTCTCTCCTCTCCTCCTCTTAATTCACTCCTAGGTGCCAAGGCTGCTGAGTTGGAGTGGTTGAGCTGGAAGTTAGTGTTTTGAATTCTGGGCTGGACCTGATCTGAAGCAGCGTTTTTGGACACCTGTGGGGTCTTCAGGACTGGTGTCCATTTGTCCATCTGCTGCTGGTGATTCCTGATGTCTGCTGCTGTCCCGGGGTCTGTCTGGTTGTGTCCTGGGTTTCTGGTTCTTATGGTTGCCTTGCCTGGTCCCCCTGGTCCTTGTCCTTTGAGTGCGCTTTCTCTGGCTCGCTGCTGGAGGAAATCCGGCATTATTGAAAGTGTATGCTCTAATTTGGAGACGGTCCCCTTCAAGGGGCCCTTTTTTTGTGGGAGGGGGTGTGACGGCCCCAGGGCCTTTGCAGCTGCTCCTCTCCCATCTCCCTCTGTGCAGGTGGGCTATGGCCCCTCCTCCTAATCTGGGCAATTTAGGCAGATCTGTCACACCTGTTCTGTCTCTGCTCCTGCTCCCTGGCCACCATGCTGTCTCCTTCTGGTTTAGTTTGATTTATCTACACATCCACACACCACATGCACTACACCTTACACTTAGACGTTTTATTGTTTAAATAAATCTTTTGTTAAACCTTTGACTTTTGTGTGGTCTCCCCATCTTTGTTGCCACTTGTTGAGCCAGAGTGGTAACAGTAACCAGTGGACTGTCAGTGTGTCCAACATGGATCTGATGTTTGGCTCTGGGATTTGACTCTGATGGACTCATTGAAACATTTCTCTGTTCCAGCTGCTGGAGGACAACATGGTGACTTTTGTGAATAAGGAGCTGAAGAAGATGCAGAAACTTTTGAGTCCAGATTACCCAGAATGCTCCTCAGAGAGTCAGAGGGAGGATGAGGAGGAGTTGGAGGGTGATGATGAAGATGAGAGGAGCAGCAGAGAGATGTTTCAGCAGATCACAGTGATGTTCCTGAGGAGGATGAAGCAGGAGAAGCTGGCTGACTGTCTGCAGAGCAGTAAGAGGATTTGTGTAAAGACTGAAGCTGCTGATCAACAGAACATTTACTAAAGTCTCAGAATATCTTCACACAATCATCTTTAGGGGACAAACTGTCACCTTCACTTTATTGCTACTTTGGTGCTTTAAATTCCAGGTTACTTCTACTTCACTCTTTCTTTCTTGTGTTTTCATTCAGAACTTCCTGCAGTTTGCGGACGTGAACTTAAATCCTCTCTGAAGAAGAAGTTCCAGAGAGTTTTTGAGGGCATCGCTAAGGCAGGACAGTCGACCCTCCTGAATGAGATCTACACAGAGCTGTACATCACAGAGGGAGGAACTGCAGAGGTCCATGATGAACATGAGGTCAGACAGATTGAAGCAGCATCCAGGAAAGCAGACAGAGCAGAAACAATCATCAGAGCAGAAGACATCCTTAAAGGCTCACCTGGAAGAGATGGACCAATCAGAACAGTGATGACAAAGGGAGTGGCTGGCATCGGGAAAACAGTGTTAACACAGAAGTTGACTCTGGACTGGGCTGAAGACAAAAGCAACCAGGACATCCACTTCATGTTTCCACTGACTTTCAGAGAGCTGAATGTGGTGAAAGAGAGAAAGTTCAGCTTAATGGAACTTGTTCATCACTTCTTCAGTGAAACCAAAGCAGCAGAAATGTGCAGCTTTGAACACTTCCAGGTTGTGTTGATCTTTGATGGTCTGGATGAGTGTCGCCTTCCTCTGGACTTCCACAACAATGAGGTCCTGACTGATGTTAGAGAGTCCGCCTCAGTGGATGTGCTGCTGACAAACCTGATCAGGGGGAATCTGCTTCCCTCTGCTAGCCTCTGGATAACCACACGACCTGCAGCAGCCAATCAGATCCCTCCTGACTGTGTGGAAATGGTGACGGAGGTCAGAGGGTTCACCGACCCACAGAAGGAGGAGTACTTCAAGAAGAGATTCAGAGATAAGAGGAAGGCCAGCAGGATCATCTCCCACATGAAGAAGTCACGAAGCCTCCACATCATGTGCCACATCCCAGTGTTCTGCTGGATCACTGCTACAGTTCTGGAGGAGCTGCTGAGAAGCAGAGAGGGAGGAGATCTGCCCAGAACCCTGACTGAGATGTTCATCCACCACCTGGTGGTTCAGGCCAAAGTCAAGAAGGTCAAGTATGATGGAGGAGCTGAGACAGATCCACACTGGAGTCCAGACAGCAGGAGGATGATTGAGTCTCTGGGAAAACTGGCTTTTAATCAGCTGCAGAAAGGAAACCTGATCTTCTATGAGTCCGATCTGACAGAGTATGGCATCGATGTGGAAGCAGCCTCAGTGTACTCAGGAGTGTTCACACAGGTCTTTAAAGAGGAGAGAGGGCTGTACCAGGACAAGGTGTTCTGCTTCGTCCATCTGAGCGTTCAGGAGTTTCTGGCTGCTCTTCATGTCCATCAGACCTTCATCAACTCTGGAATCAACCTGTTGGAGAAACAACAACAAACAACATCCTGGTGGTCTGAAATGCTCCAAAGTAAATCAGCATGTTTTTACCAGACAGCTGTAGATGAGGCCTTACAGAGTCCAAACGGACACCTGGACTTGTTCCTGCGCTTCCTCCTGGGTCTGTCCCTGCCGACCAATCAGAATCTGCTACGAGGCCTGCTGACACAGACAGGAAGTAGCTCACAGACCAATCAGAAAACAGTGGAGTACATCAAGGAGAAGATCAGTGAGAATGTGTCTGTCGAGAGAAGCATCAATCTGTTCCACTGTCTGAATGAACTGAAGGATGTTTCTCTAGTGGAGGAGATCCAACAGTCCCTGAGATCAGGACGTCTGTCCACAGATAAAATGTCTCCTGCTCAGTGGTCAGCTCTGGGCTTCATCTTACTGTCATCAGGAGAAGATCTGGACGTGTTTGACCTGAAGAAATACTCTGCTTCAGAGGAGGCTCTTCTGAGGCTGCTGCCAGTGGTCAAAGCCTCCACGAAAGTTGTGTAAGTAGTTGGAGACTGAAGATCCTTTTTCATTTTGCCGCTGTTTCATCAGTATAATGTGCTTTTTGTCTCTTCAGACTGAGTGGCTGTAATCTGTCAGAGAGAAGCTGTGGAGCTCTGTCCTCAGTCCTCAGCTCCCAGTCCTCCAGTGTGACAGAGCTGGACCTAAGTAACAATAACCTGCAGGATGCAGGAGTGGAGAGTCTTTCTGCTGGACTGGAGAGTCCACACTGTAAACTGGAAGCTCTCAGGTCAGGACTCACACTTTGAAACTGATGTGATTTCTATCAGTGGATAAACAGATAACCTGAGTACAATCATTTCTGCTGATGGGATTCATCAAATGAGCTTTTTCTGAACTTGTGCAGGACTTTGTCAGGGTATGGGAAAACCAGCGTGTTGTCATTTGTTATGGTCACATGGTGCAAGACCGCTGCTGGTTGGCAAGAACCGGCAGTAACATAACGGCTTGCTACGAGAACGATATCGGGTTTGAAACAAATATGTAAAGTTATCGCTTTTCATGAATGAAATTGAACATGTATTTACCACAATGGTAATATCATGTGTAGTTGTACGAAGCGTTCCTTCACGTGAAGCGATCTCTACACTTTCGGTTTGGTTCAGTGTTGTCATTATTACTGATCGCTTTTTGGGTGATAAAAGTATACTAAAGTCGAACGAAGCATATTCAATAACATCTCCTTAAGCCAGCAGCCTCATATTTGTAACCATAACCATGTTTCTGTATGCATCGAGCAATCGTTTTTTCGAATTGTCCTTTTTTCGATCACCAATGCTGTGGGTCTGTTACTGTTACATAGAAGCCATACTACAGACAAAAAATACAGCAACTTCTTGACGTTTCTTTGACATCTTGTTGAAGATTAACAGAAGATGTATTATTTTTCATTCATAATTATATATTTTTGGGTGGGTGAACTGCCCAGGGGTGTCAATCAAGTAAAAATAAATGTCGGTGAAGGAAATGTCCGGCCACAATGAAGGATCGTCAACCCACGCAGTCTTCAAGTTGTAGGGATCTGGCAAGGTTTTACTGTTTCCCTGATATCTCAGCTTGTGCACGTATCTTTGTCGGGCCTCAGGTGATGAGGATTGAGCATAATCAGACAATTTCACGGAAGGACAGTTTGCATTATCGTCGTCAGCCATTGTTCCTCTGGTTCCTCTTGCCAACTAAGCGCGGTAATCGCGTGACTTCGTGATGTCACTGTTTGTACACACTGGCGTCTCCCATATTTTTAACATGATTAAATCCCACTAATCATTGTTGAGATTGTTGATTTGCTTGAGGCGCATTAAAATGTGCAGCAAAATGTATCTGAAAGACAAAGAAGAAAAGAGAGAGAGAGAAACATCCATCCAAGTGTTGTCCATCAGGTTTGTGTTGTTTTGTGTGTGCAGGCTGTCAGGCTGTCTGGTCACAGAGGAAGGCTGTGCTTCTCTGGCCTCAGCTCTGAGCTTCAAGACCTCAAATCTGAGAGAGCTGGACCTGAGCTACAACCATCCAGGAGACTCAGGAGAGAAGATGCTGAGAGCTAAAGTGGAGGATCCACACTGTAGACTGGACACTCTCAGGTACAGACAGACAGACACTCTCAGGTACAGACAGGCACTCTCAGGAAACTATTATCCTAGTGTTGCAGGCCAAGCCTGCTGCTTTCTTTGGGAAGCCCTTTGAGCATTTATTCCATATCCTTGATATCAGACACTGGTTTTCTTCACTAGTTCGGTCTTTGTCAGCACTAGTTGGACATTCAGCCACACTAGTTATGCACTTTGCCCTACTAGTTGGACAAAAACTCTGACTAGTCACTCATTTTCACCAACATGTTAACTTGTCAAACATGGATGCTTCTCACTAGTGAACTAGTGACCTGTGGTTTACTTCACTAGTTTACAAGTAAGAACCAAAACACTCACTAGTTAACGACTGAAGACCAAAACACTCACTAATTAACTAGTGAAAGCCTCTTAAAGTCTAAATTTTTAACTGGTGAATCTCAAAACTTGTACTAGTTAACTAGTGATGCCCTGAATATCCACTAGTTACACTAGTGAGTCATTTTGACTTAACTAGTTCAACTAGTGAGTTCCAAAATGTTCACTAGTAAACTAGAGAATGCCAAAATGCTCACTAGTTAACCCTTTACGCTTCAGTGCGTCGTAGGTGTACCGCCGACGGTACACCTACTAATTTGCATAGGAATTTCAAGAATGTCCGACGGCTGCAAACACGATTATACAAACACTATACGCCGATGGAAAGCTTAGATTCTCATGAATCCGCCGGTATAAACCACTTTCAGATGCGATTACTACAGCGGGTGAGAAAAACACATTTGTCCGACAAAAACGAATATTCATCCATCCGTTCTCTATACACGGCTTCAACGCACACAGCGCGACTCACATTTCCGGGTTCATTACTACACACAAAAAAAAAAGATTCCACAAAAAACGGCCATAATCCAACCTTTTACATCCAGATGAACAAGCCAGTAAACTATTTTATCCAAAACATGTCCTGAAGTCGGTATAAAATCCCCGAATCGGTCATTTTCAAGGAAATGCACCTCGTGATGCCCGTCCAATATTCCCTGTATTTTTCGTAATTTTTTAATTTAAAAATAGAATATTAGCGATTTTTTTTTGTACTGAAAACGGCTGGAATTGACTGAAGCTTAAAGGGTTAACTAGTTAGACAAAAAACTAATGAGGAGGTGGGGAGAAAGTGTGCATCCAGGATTCCTATTGGCTCTGCAGTTAAAATATACCAATCAGGATTCAGATTTTGTCATTATCTCACCCAATTCCTTTGCATGTTTTACACTAGTTGACAAGTTGCTCTGAGGAATTGCAGCTAGTTAACCCTTACAAGGCCATGTTATTTTATATATAATTACATGTACAGCCGTATTTCTGGAGAAGTACATATACTAAAACCACCTAATCCATAAAAATATCGATCAAGTCTTGCGAGGTTGCATTGTCATAGATGTTCGCCATTTTGAATTTCAGCCGGTACGCGGCATCGATAAAAGCTTCGTAATTGCGGCATCGTTATAACGGCTCATACGGCTTTATCATTTGAAATAAGCAAATTTGGGGCCAGTGTTTATATCTTACCATTGGTCGACTTAAACATACGGGTGTGTGCATATTTTATGTTAATTAGCAATCATTAACAAGTCATGTGTTGAGCCGAGAATGTTCAGTTTCGGCTGTGTGTACAAGTAAGCGGGAACCGAGTATACGCGGTCCCGGCTTTTTAAGGGTTAACTAGGAGCTCCTTATTATAGGCTACATGTTAACTAGTGAATGCAGAAACCCAGACTACTTTACTACTTACAGTCTATTTTGACCTTACTAGTTAACTAGTGAGGCTCAAAAGGTTTACTATTTAACTAGTAAATGTCAAGATATCCACTTGTTACACTAGTTGATCTCATTTCAACCCCACTGCTTAACTAGTGAAACACGTGTTCTTACTAATAAGCTAACTGAGTCCAGAGTAAGTCACTAGTTAACTAGTGACTCTGATATTCATCTCACTAGTTAACTAGTAGAAGACATTTTGTCTCACTTGTCAGGCTCAATACTGAAGTTGTACAGACTTTGACTGAACATGTTTGATAAAATTGTTTACTAGTTGACATACGCACACAACAAGTTAACTAGTAAAATTATCAAATTCAACTAGTGAACATGTTTGCCAGTTACAGCACTTTACAGGTTCACTAGTTGTGTTCACATGTCAACTCGTAAGCAATTTTTTGACACTAGTAAGATGTACATGTCAACTAGTATGCCAAAAATATCAACGAGTGCTCCAAAAATCCCTATATGCAGTGGCGGCTGGCCAATAGAGGGCGCTTGGGTGCCCCCCCGGTGTTTTTGATTTTTTTATTTTTAAAATAAATATTTTTTTAAATAAACAATAATCAGTTATTTTTAGCACCATGCATGTTTAAATTCACAATTACATGTCATGTACAAAATATCAATTAGAATTTTCGGGGAAAATAGTTTCCCGCTCTTCTCTGCTGAGCTGCTGGGGTGCTAGAGAAATCTCCCTTCCAGTGCGGCAGAGCAGCCAATTGCCGACAAGAGATTTGACATAGCAACAAAAATGTATCCAATCAGCGTCGTCGAATCTGATGCCCAGAGGGGCGATATCGATATAAAAATGCCTCAAGTTATTAATATTGGCATTAAATAATTATTTCACAGAGCACTGATATCCTGCCGTTTCTGTTCAGTTGTATTGGGACGGTTACTGAAACTGGCTTGATATGGCACAGCCCCACCTAGAATATTTTTCACCAGCTGCCACTGCCTACATGTTAGAGAAATGTTGTAATAGTTGTGCACAGTCACTCACTAGTGCTGCGTAAGGCTCAGCTAGTTAAACAAAAAGCCCAACATGTAGGAAAAATGTCAAACATGTTCAGCCAAAGTTTGTACAAGTTCACTTTTGAGTCTGACTTGTGAGGCAATATGCCTTCGACTAGTTAACTAGTGAAATTAACATCAGTGAAACCGGATCAATAACACCAGCTTAGCAGAAACACTGGATGCATGGAAACTGTTAGCCTAGCTTATCACAAAAATTGCAAGCAGTAGAAAACTGTTAGCTTTGCATCACGATTTGAGAAAGGGGAAAACTGTAAAACTGCTTTGCATCTTAGCAAATAGGAAGAACAAGAAATCTGTTGGCCTAGCTTAGCTCAAAGACAGGAAGCAGGGTTAACTGTTAGCCAAGCTCCATGAACAGAGGAAGCATCAATGAGTAAAGCTGAATAATGAGTGTAAACTGAGCTGGAACGTGACGAGCACAGGACAGGACTTTAGAGATGCTGCATTCAGGTGTCTGTGTCTCCATATTGGACTGGTCCTTTATCAGTGGAACAGTGTGAGAGCCATGTAACGTCATGTGTGCTGCTGAAAGAGTCTCTGCTGCTCTGACCGTCCTCCTCCTTTCAGGGTGACGCCTGCTGGAGTCCAATGGTTGACACCAGGTCTGAGGAAGTGTAAGTGTGTTTTAATGGATTGATGGAAACAAAGCAGTACATTCAAGCATCTTCAAAGTGTCACATCTCTGAGGTCATCATCAAAGCTTTAATACTGATCACATGATCCATCAATAACTGCAGCTGTGTTGTTTGTTCTCTCCATCAGATTCCTGTCAACTCACAGTCGACACAAACACAGTAAACAGAAACCTCAAACTGTCTGACAACAACAGGAAGGTGACACATGTGGAGAATGTTCAGTCGTATCCTGATCATCCAGACAGATTTGACTTTTATCCTCAGCTGCTGTGTAGAATTGGTCTGACTGGTCGCTGTTACTGGGAGGTGGAGTGGAGAGGATGTGTTCAGATAGCAGTGAGTTACAGAGAAATCGGAAGGAAAGGAGGCAGACATGACTGCATGTTTGGATGGAATGATCAGTCCTGGAGTCTGCGCTGCACTGATGATGGTTACTCTGTCATTCACAATAACAGTCAAACATCCATCAGTTCCTCCTCAGACTCTCACAGAGTTTCAGTTTATGTGGACGTTCCTGCTGGAACTTTGTCCTTCTACAGAGTCTCCTCTGACTCTCTGATCCACCTCCACACCTTCAACACCACATTCACTCAACCTCTCTATCCTGGTTTTGGGTTCTGGTCATCTGGTTCCTCCTCAGTGTCTCTGTGTACTGAGTTGAGTCTCCAGAGTCTCCTCCTGGTAGAGAAACAGTGTTGAACAGATAGTTGAGTCTCTCCATGACTCTGTCCCTCACAAACATGTTTTCACATCCATGGATTAAATGTGTTTTTGTCAAATCTTTCTAAATGATTCCTTGTAAACTTGTTCCTCTTCAAAGATGGAAGTTGTGATTATTCCAGGAGCCAAATGTGGTGTTTGCGTCTTTTTCCAGTCAAATGTTGAGAGTGAAAATCAGGATGTGGTGTTCCTCTGACGCTCACTTGAAGTAAAAGCATTTGAGCTGCACAAAGTTTGAAATGAGAGAGGAAGCAGTGAATCTCCAAACTGCTGACAGACTTTCACACATTATTGTGAAGTGAAAATCAGCTTTTTGTGCAGCCACACTTGATCCTGATTTGAGTCTTGAAGCTCTTTTATTCAGACATAAAATGAATAGACAGATTATGATTACCTTGACAGTTTCGGTGAAAATGTTCAAGATCTGTCTGTTCATTTTATGTGTGAACAAAAGAACTCAAAATGACTGAACTACAGTGACTTCCTGCATTATCAGACCACCCCTGACCAAAGTCCACTTCTTCAATATAACGTCTCAATACATGAAGTTTAAAGTTTAACAGCTGTAATGAGCAGCAGCCAGTTCAAAAAGGCGTCTACATTGATGGGTAAAATAAATTCTTCACGCACGTTTAACAGCTTTCTACCAGCTTCTTGTCTTGCATCATCTGCAGTAGCTGCTTTCCACCATCATCATTTTTCATATTCCTTGTAGCTATCAACTATAACAACCAGTTGACTGAAGCAGCTGGTACATGAGACGTCCATTTGGTGTTAACACCCCCCCTTTTTGTGACTCGCAGGATCTGAAGTAGAAAGTCTGAGTTAAGAAAGAAACCTGACAACCACCATTAACTCTGACTGAGGCTTTAGTTTTTGTCGAGCCGGTGTACACAAAGTAAGCCTGGTTATACTGAACTTGCTTCATAGCAGCCCTCAGAGGAACAAAGTTAGATTTTTGGTGCCACGAAAATGTGAGCCACATTTCTAGATATTAGCCATTAAATATTGTCAGCACAAACTGTAGCGTGACTAGGTTTTTCCTAGAACTAATCCTCTGTCACAGAATCCTGTAACATGACACGATGCTGACATTTCTTATTGCTGGGGGGCTTATTATTGAATAAAATCATCTACAAGGCTATATGTATGTACCTCAGTTGCTGAACTCCAAAGGTAAGACAGGGGCTCCCAAGAATTCTTCCATTTAATTCTGCTGTTTTAAATGAGATGAAAATAAGATACTATTAAAAAATAAAGCAATATACTATTCATACGTGCATGTAATTGTGTAATTATGTAGTGCCCTGCCACAATAAATAAGTTCTTAAAATTGCTCATCATAAAACAATACAGCACATCATAAACGGATCTCAGAAGAAACAGCTTGCAGTTACCACATTTTACTTGCGCAAACAAAGGTGTTTCAATTGCACCAGCAAACATTTTTGTACCTGCTGTCCAAAGTCTTCATCACACAGCCACATGATCACAACTGAGGCTGGATGGAGAAACAGAACACCTCTAAAGAGAAATGCCCGGCCAAGCTCCAAGTTTCTCATCAGACCTAAGGTTATATAGCATTGCTTCCCTCCCACTGTTAAGTCTTTGACTTCACACTGTGTTGTGTGTTACCTGTCAATAAATCATTTTACTTCATTTAAATTCATTTTTACAAATACTTGAAGTTGTCTGTGACTTAATCTAATACAATTTTGCTCTTTCACAGAGAGCAGAAAGATGAAAAACCTACAAGGATGTCTTACATAACACGATGTCATCTAGAATCTGCCTGTGCAACACCCTGCATTTGTTGTGGACTGCCAGTGCTGACTATTTACCAAATCTGTCCTCTCACTGCAAAAGTAGACATTATTTGACATTTACCATGTTGTGCAGGGACGCCACTGAAGAAGCACCTGTAACACAACACATTGTTGTTGTTGGCCTTGTTAATATATATATTTTTAAAATATGATCACGCATACTGTACACAAACACTGCATGAAGATGAATAAAATTACTATGCATGTACAACAGCATCATTCATTGAAGTGTAAACAATAACAGTCTGGTGAAATAAAAGAATATTAGCATTCGATTTTTTTTGTTAAATGGCCAAATTCTGGTACCTCCACAAAGTAGCATTCATTTCCTTTTGTTAACTGCCTATATTTACTAACTCTACAATATCAGCCAGTCAGTCAATTTACCATGTCTAAGGGAAATATTAACATCAGATCCAATGTGGGATAGTACTCCTTGTGCTGCAGAGTGACCACCTGACCCAGATGATAGGTTTCTAGAACAACTGCAAATGAAAGTAGAAAGACTAAGTCCTTACACTGTTGGAAGAATTTTGTTCAAATCTAACACAAATAACTCTGCACTTGAAATACTATAGATTGGCTCATTAGAAAATAAAAAGCTGTTTGCTGAAACTTACTTTGTCTTCTGTCCTTCTAATGATCTTTGAAAAAGGAAAGCTCCCTGTATTGGATCTCTCGGTGCACTCATCACATTGTTCTCCTAAATAGATCAAAATTAGAACAGTTGAGAGGTACTGTTGTGAGTCAATGTCAACACTCATGATTTGTTCACGTTGACCATTGTTTTGATGCCATTTAACAGAGGGGACTAGAGCAACACTGTAACAGGCTTGATTTTCTTTTTATGCACGGCCTTATAGTAGTACATGACCAAACCCTCACTGAATTATTCAGACACCTTAACAGCAATGTAATGTGGTATGGAAACTCAATAGAATCTAACTGTACAATACATCCAAATGTAAACAAATGGCAAATGACACTGCAACAATATCTGAGTATTGAAATAATACAAACATTGCTCTATAAGATAACTTTCACTGACTCAGCAAATAGTCAGACATAATTGGTGTTCTGACCTTTGTTCCTGTTTCTTATCTGCATGACCTGACTACAGTCTGTTCCTGGTGTGTTTTACAGCTCTGTTACTCTGTAAATGATTCTCTGACCCACCCAGAGAACCTTTAATTTACAGTCAGATCCTTACTGAGAATATTATTCACAGCTCCAAACTGCCACATCATCATTTAATTCATCTGTATTGATTTCATCTCTCTAAAGAATGTGAGATAATATTCTGATCAGACTGATGGTTTCATGTAGAACGTCTCTGGAGCTGACGAGGTAACATGACACCTGTTAGAATATTGGAGCAGCTGCTATGAGAAGTTCTGACAGGATACAGCAAACTTTAGAGTAACTGATTTCTGATCACCTCTTTAACCAATATTTTACTTTCACATTATGAATGTAAATATTCCAAATAAACTAATAAGTTTTAAGTTCTTCATAAGGGAGTGGAAGCAAGAAGGTGCAGCAGGTTAATGATTTATGATAATCAGGTCCAGTAAAGGAGCTCTTTGATCTGTTTGAGGTGTTTCAGAGTGACGGCAGCCTGCAGACTCAGAGGACCGGTGACAGAGAAGCAGTCCAGGATTTTCTGTGTTTCTGCTCAACCCCAGACAGCAGAGATCTGTACTGGTGGGAAGAAGCTGAGTAAGTAGAACTTTGATTGATTGCAGTCTCTGAGGTTCCTCCTTCATCACCAACAAACACAAACATGAGGCTCAGTTTGTTGTTTGGACTCAGTGGCGTCATTAGAGCCGGACATCCCAAGCTGTAGCCCCCAGTGTTTATGAAGAGCCCCAGATCTGGTTCATGGATCATTCCAGTCATTAAACTGCCCCAAAATAAGAGCAGAGCACTGATCAAGCTATAGCTGATGTTGTGTGTGATGTGTTTTGTGTTGACCGGTTATTAGAAAACTGGTTGATCTGCTTCAGCTGGCAGAGTGTCTGCTTTTGGATCCTTCAGCCAATTAGTGAGAGGAAATCTCAGTTTTGTGCATGATGTTGATTTTGCTTGTGAGAGGTGTGTTTAGTTCCTGGTTTGTTAATTCTGACTGAGGTTTTTGTTGATCTGACTTCCACAAAGAAAACCCGGCTTTGTTGAACTTGTTTCATAGTTCATCTCTGTGGTGTGGTGTTTGTTCTGAACTATTTTCGTTGATCATTGAGAGCATGTCTTCAGATGTGAAGAGCTTCTTTCAGACTCCTTCAGAGTCTCTCTGGATCAGTGCACCAAGGAGCAGCTTCTACAAATACAGAGCATTATGGGATAGAAAGTGCTGATAGGAAGCCTGAAGTGAGTGTGAAGGTTAGTTGAAGCTGGACCTGATTGAGGCTGGTGAGCTTTGGAAGCAGCCTGTTAGTCGTCCAGGAGTCAGTGAGAGACTTAGACGGTAATTTAACTTGTGGACAGCAGAGGGAGTTATTGCAGTTCGAGTTAAAGCAGCAGTTGGAGCTGCAGTGACTGAGGCTTGAATTAGAGGAAAAACTAGAAACCATGAAACAGTGAACTAAAGAGGAAAATCCTGAGGAGCAGCAGAACCATTTGGAGCTTTACTTTCTGAAGGACAAAATCTATAAAATATTGGACATTAATATGATTTTCTACTTTCACTCTGTTATATTTTGAAGCATCATCAATCCTGATCATATCTAACAAATATTCATTTACTTCTCAGATTTTAACTTTTCAGATTGCAGTTTATTTGCGTTGTACAGATGTTGATAAAATGACATAAAGAAGTGTTTTCTATATAATGTATGTTAAAGGGATATTTTTACAGTGTGGTACTACTAATACCACAGAGTGTAGCTGAAAGCAAAGTGTGCAAAACTGCAAAATTTCATGATTTTGTCACACCTCTGTATTTGGTACAGCATGGTATCAATAGACCTTAGCATACTGATCAATAGTTGGCTTCATTTGCAGACCAATTTTGCATTGATGTAAAGATTGACAGAAACGCTAGTTTTTTTTCCTGGAATTCATCTGATAAAACTGACCACAGACTTAATACTTCATTTGTGGAACATTTGCGTCTCTATAGACTCTACAATTTCCTCATGTTCCCTGAACGCCTCACATGCAGACGATGGTAGATGCTGCTGGGTTCTCAGACAGGTGTATGACCAACAATAACTGAAAGAAATAAGGTGTTCTAATGTCAGATTTATCCAAGCTGACACCGAGTCATTTTATCTCCATCATCTGTTTTCAGACTTTTCTACCAGTGGAGCTCGCAGTGAATACCACAATTGATCAGTTTCATTTAAATGTGGAATGTCAAAATCATGACTCTGGTTAGTATTCACTTAGTTTTGCTGCTCTAGTGCTGTGTGAACTTTTTATAATGAGGTGTGTCTGAGTCACACCTCTCCCTCTCCACTAGCCTCCTCCTCTCTTCTCATTTAGTTTTGAAGAATATCATCCACAGACTGCTTTATTTTTAGAATATGCAGCAGCTGAATATCTCTCAGAGCACCACATGCTTACCTTTTGGAGTCTGTTTCCATTTTCTTGTGAAGCAATACATGGCATGGATCTGGTCCCTCTCTCTGTTCCTTTGCATCAAATGACGTTAACTTGTGGGTTGGTTGAGGCTGACATGGCCGTTGGCTTTCAGTCTCAGCTCCCAGTAGAGGAAGAGCAGCTGATGCTTGGTCAGGATTTATCCGTGGATAAAGTGTGGGCCGGCTGGTAATCTGAATATATTAAAGCAGCCGACACCACGCCCTGCAGGGACTCCCTAGTGAAGTTTCTAGACTCTGATGGGGAGACTCCAGGTGATATTTTCCCAGCCTGTGCTGTTATTTGAGCTGCCTCCGGTGCTACACTAGTTACAGTTAGTTGCAGCTGCTATGAATGTTCCAGGTAAACCAGCTAGCTGTTTGTAGCACAGAGCTGGTGGCAGCACGGAAAGTAAGTTCTGTTTTGTCTCAGTTGTTTGACAGAGTTATGTCAGCATCAACAGTGAGGAACAGCACTCAATGCTATTTCCTCCTGGATGGGATCTTGGTTGCCACATAGTGGCCACTTTGTAGGAGAGCCAATTTTCCAAGTGGTGGTTCTGACAAGTCTGCATGGCAAAGTACCCCGATTTGTTGCATTCCAAAAATGATCCAATCTGGTCAAGTTTCCAATTTTACATCCAATTTGTTTGCTCAATTGACTTAAACAGATTTCATGTTAAACATAACAGATCTACTGAGTTTCATGCTCAGAGCCAGGGTGCTTTGGAACATTTCCTTTACTCAGTGATGTCATTTGGTTTCAGCATTCGATGAACTAGAAAGTTGCTGGTCTCTCCGGGTGTCCAGTGTGTTTGGAGGACATGGTGGTTTATTCATGCACTTGATGGGTGCATGCTAACTGTGTGTGTGTTCTGCTTGATAGCTGGTCTGGCTACAGTAACTATAAACTTGACAAAATGTGAGTTTTCCACGGCCACTGTAACATATGGTGGGCCATGATCAAGTCCACCCAGAGCCAAGATCTCAGCTGTGCAGCAGTTTCCCCAACCAGTAACCAAAAAGGAGCTGAGACGTCTTTTGGGAATAGTAGGTTATGCGAAACATTTGCGTCATTAGTCTCCCTGCTGACAGACCTGTTAAAGGAGAGAGCTGAGTTTATCTGGACTCCACAATGTCAGGAGGCATTTCAAGGAGTAAAAGTTCTGTTGTTTTTATCTCCAGTGTTATTGGCATCACAGAGAGATGCCAACCAAGTGGATGCTGGGTTGTTGTTGTTGTTGTTATTGTTGTTGTTGTTTGTGGTAGAATGCCCTGAGCGTGGGTTGTCCTGTGAGTTTCTTTTCAAAGAAGATTAATAAATATGAACTAAACTACTGAGTCACTGAAAAGGAGACGATGGTTCTGGTGTGGGATTTGCAGCACTTCAATGTTTCCATTGATTGTGAAGAGTTGCCCCTGGTGGTTTTTACTGCCCATCATCACATAGTCAGTGTAAAATCCAAACCAGAGACTGACGCATTGGACTTTATTTCTCCAACCGTACAGTTAACACATTGACCATATTAAGGTGTTGGGGAGGGTCATTAGACTGAGCTGGTTCTACCTCTGTCGGCCTCCACTCAGGTTACTTTGGTCTAAACATCGTCTCTCTCTCTCCTCTAGGATCCACACCTCTTGTCTGTAGTTTGTTTCCTCATTTGTTTATCGCTGGTAACACTCACACACATGCCTCACTCATCCACCGACACTACTGACACTTGGATTCCTCACACCTCAAGCTCATCATTGTTTGTCCTCATATTACTTTTGAAATGAAACAGATGTGGCATCTTAAACTTGTTTCTTAAACTTGTTTCTCCTCTTTGTCACTGGTTGTGAGCTCGCTTGTGACAAGTGCTATTGTGATCCCCAGATATCTCATAAATCAAAACATGAAACAGTTTCACTTGTTAAGGAAAATATCTCCAACAGCTGCTTCAATCATGCAGACTGGTGGTGAATCATAAAGTAAATTGTGCCGCTGTTTCCACAGGAATGATTTATTTTTTGTCATGTCTGTTGGATCTTTACAGGGTGAAAGATGACGACACCTCAAGAAGTTCTTCTGAGGACTTTGGAAGATTTGGGAGACGAGGACTTTGAAAAATTCAAATGGTACTTGACCCAGGAAGGAGTCCTAGAAGACTTCAAATCAATCCCAAAGTGTCGACTGGAGAAGGCAAACAGGGTCAACACTGTGGATCAAATGGTCCAGATCTATGGTACTACAAATGTCATTAAAGTCACTGAGAAGGTTTTAATGAAGATGGGTAAAATTGATCTGGTGAGGAAAATCTCAGGAACCATCAAAAAACGTACAGGTAAGTCAGGTGAAGTTTAAAATGAGATATTTCAGAGATACTAAGAAGAATACATAGATGCTAGAATGATTAATTTACATTATCTATCAAGCATAAGCAACAATCAACAAAACCCACAGTAGCAGCACAAACCATGATTACAAAGTTTCCTTGTGAAACTGCGATCAACAAAGCAGGTCTGACAAAATCTGGAGAGAACACAAATCTGTGGATTCAGGTTTGAAGCACCTCTAGAACCCTCCAGACTGCCAATATTTTCTGACCTCATTCTTCGTGTCTCCACACACAGGAGACATATTACTGATCAAAAACCAGTACAAAACTAAACCATATAATAACTGACAACCACAATTTGACATGAAAATAAAATATTACATAAGAATCTGCACATGAATATGATTAAAGTCAAAATGAATTCAGGAACTGCAGAAAATAGCCCCAAGATTGATCCCAAACACACTTTGTCCATGTGGACAACCAAAGCAAACACACTGCAGTTGGTGTCTCCAGTCTCTTAGTTTAAGGCTTCATTCACACTAATGTGGACATTTTCTAAGAAGGATATCGTCACACTTCACATACTACTCTTAAAAAATGACACAACCGTCATTTTGCACATCTGTACTCATGACAACACAGAAACGATTGACTTGTATCAGTGGACTGGTTGGTAAAGGTGTGTCCATGTGTGAGTAAGAGACAGAGATGGTGGGAGACAGAGGAGTGGAATTAGTGATCTGCAGGACATTATACTTTCTATACTTCTAAATGTACACAAGCACACATTTCTCAATACACACACACAAAATGAGCTCCACAGCAGTTATTGGAAAGAAGCCTAATTAGCGTTGCTGCTAACCTTCTCCAGAGGAGGTCATGTTCAGAGTTTGGAATTTAATCGTCTGTAAGAAGCATCTTCCTTTCACCAGTTCTTCTTTTGACAATTCTCGTTGAGTGAAACCGATTCTCAGCTGAAGTTTTATCTGAAAGCCTGTTGATCTGTACATTTGTGATTACACTGAATGAAGCTATGCAGGTACAATATTTCACAGTGTATGTGTTGTGTTTCCATGGGAACCCACATGCATTCACTTGCTAATGCAGAAAATTCTAAAATAAGAGTTTCATACTTGGTCCTAAGTGGCTGCCCATCCTGTTCTACACTGCTGGTGCTGCAGTTAATAGAATAAAGATTACAAAACTGATTAATCTATCGGTTTTTATTTCAGAAAATATTCAGTAAGATTAATTTCACTTTGGTTTGGCCATAAACCAAAGTGAAATCCTTTATTATGGGAAAGTGTAACAGAAATATTGAGTATCATGTCTAAATGAATGAAGTTTAAAGTTTAACTGCTCCAGTTTACAGCTATAAGTTAAAAATAAGCAGCTGCATTGAGAGTCACTGAGTGGGAAAATACATATAATAACTCACAGCATTAAGAGTTTTCTGCCAGAATTACTCTCTGGATTCATAACTGTCATTAAACTCTGATTTTAATATCTGTCAAACCCCACTAAAACTGTTCCTCTCTGCTTGGATTCAGTCTGTGTTTGCATCATCCTCCTGATTTCATGACACAAAGGATGACTTTACCATAAAACCTCCCACCCAGTGATGACCTGACAGTCCAATAACGTGAATCTATAACACACCTCTCAGAATATGTTTTCATTTAGACATTTTTAAACAGGATCTTCTCATTTGTGTATTTTTTTTGTTTTTGATGCAGAGATTCTGTCCAGGTGTCACGATAAGCTCAAGTCTAACCTAAAGAAGAGGTTCCAGTGTGTGTTTGAGGGCATCGCTAAAGCAGGACAGAAAACCCTTCTGAATGAGATCTACACAGAGCTGTACATCACAAAGGGAGGGACTGCAGAGGTCAGTGATGAACATGAAGTCAGACAGATTGAAGCAGCATCCAGGAAACCAAACAGAGCAGAAACAACCATCAGACCAGAAGACATCTTTAAAGACCCATCTGGAGAAGACAAACCAATCAGAACGGTGATGACACTGGGAGTGGCTGGCATCGGGAAAACAGTGTTAACACAGAAGTTGACTCTGGACTGGGCTGAAGACAAAACCAACCAGGACATCCAGCTCATGTTTCCATTGACTTTCAGAGAGCTGAATTTACTGACAAAGAGAAAGTTCAGCTTGGTGGAACTTGTTCATCACTGTTTCATTGAAACCAAAGCAGCAGGAATCTGCAGCTTTGAAGACTTCCAGGTTGTGTTCATCTTTGACGGTCTGGATGAGTGTCGCCTTCCTCTGGACTTTGACAACAATGAGATCCTGACTGATGTTACAGAGTCCACCTCAGTGGATGTGCTGCTGACAAACCTGATCAGGGGGAAGCTGCTTCCCTCTGCTAGCCTCTGGATAACCACACGACCTGCAGCAGCCAATCAGATCCCTGCTGACTGTGTGGACATGGTGACGGAGGTCAGAGGGTTCACCGACCCACAGAAGGAGGAGTACTTCAGGAAGAGATTCAAAGATGAAGAGCAGGCCAGCAGCATCATCTCCCACATGAAGACATCACGAATCCTCCACATCATGTGCCACATCCCAGTGTTCTGCTGGATCACTGCTACAGTTCTGGAGAAGCTGCTGAGATCCAGAGAGGGAGGAGATCTGCCCAGAACCCTGACTGAGATGTTCATCCACCACCTGGTGGTTCAGACCAAAGTCAAGAAGGTCAAGTATGATAAAGGAGCTGAGACAGATCTGGACAGCAGGAGGATGATTGAGTCTCTGGGAAAACTGGCTTTTGAGCAGCTGCAGAAAGGAAAGCTGATCTTCTATGAGTCCGACCTGACAGAGTGTGGCATCGATATGGAAGCAGCCTCAGTGTACTCAGGAGTGTTCACACAGATCTTTAAAGAGGAGAGTGGACTGTACCAGGACAAGGTGTTCTGCTTCGTCCATCTGAGTGTTCAGGAGTTTCTGGCTGCAGTCTACGTGTTCCACTGTTACACCAACAGGAACCAGAAGGTTCTGGAGGACTTCCTGGGAAAAGATTGGAAAGACAAGAACAGAGACACTCTGGATGTGTTCCTGAACAGAGTCATGGAGAAATCCCTCAGCAGTAAAAATGGTCACCTGGACCTGTTTGTTCGCTTCCTTCATGGCCTCTGTCTGGAGTCCAACCAGAGACTGTTAGGAGGTCTGCTGGGTTGGACAGAGAACCATCCAGAAATGATCCAGAGAGTTATCAGCAACCTGAAGAAGATGAACAGTTATAAAATGTCTCCAGACAGAAGCATCAACATCTTCCACTGTCTGATGGAGATGAATGATCTCTCAGTACATCAGGAGATCCAAGAGTTCCTGAAGTCAGAGAACAGATCAGAGATATTTCTCTCTGCGATTCACTGCTCAGCTCTGGCCTACATGCTGCAGATGTCAGAGGAGGTTCTGGATGAGTTGGACCTGAAGAAGTACAGAACATCAGAGGAGGGAAAACGGAGACTGATTCCAGCTGTGAGGAACTGCAGAAAGGCTGGGTGAGTCCAGATGTGATGAACATGATCAGTCAGTGTAGATCAGTAGTTCAGTTCTTCAGATGTTCTCAACAGAACATTCTCATTATTCTCAGTGTTACACTTGTTTATTTCAACCATCACATGTCAGCTGTGTTTAGTCTCAGATATTCTTCAGATGTTTCAAACGCTGTGAAAATGTAGATTTTTCATTTGCTTGTGTTTAAAGCTGTTAAATAACTGTTTGATGTTTCATTCTGGGGCTGCACAGTGCTATAGTGGTTAGCACTTACGCCTTGCAGCAAGAAGATCCCAGTTCAATTCCCGGGGTGGGCCTGGGATCTTTCTGCATGGAGTTTGCATGTTCTCCCTGTGCATGCGTGGGTTTTCTCCGGGCACTCCGGCTTCCTCCCACAGTCCAAAAATAAGCTAAGGTTAATTGGTTACTCGAAATTGCCTGCAGGTGTGAATGTGAATGTGGTTGTTTTTCTGTATATGTAGCCCTGTGACAGACTGGCGACCTGTTCAGGGTGTCCCCTGCCTTTGCCCGAATCAGCTGGGATAGGCTCCAGCACCCCCCACGACCCTAGTGAGGATAAAGCGGTGTATGGAGAATGGATGGATGAATGTTTCATTCTAATATTTGATCATCTGACAGTGTTTTCTTTTGTGTTTCTTCCTTTGGCTGATGGAGGAAACATGCAGATCTACTGAAACACATGAAGAACTGTAGATGTTCTTGTCCAGGTTTTATCACAGCATCACTTTATCACATGCTGGAGGTTCAGACAGTTTTCAGTGAACACACTAAAGTTATTATTAAACGAGGAGCTTCTGAAATCAGATTTTATTCACTCCTGTTCAGAGTTTAAAATATGATCTGAATTATTTAGTAAAGTCTGGGAGAACAGCTTGAATGGATTTGTGTTTTTTTTTTTTTGAGTTGCTGTCAATTTATTCTTTTTGTATAAGTTTTTATTCATCTCAAAGATTGATAAATTGTTTTGCAGTGCTAGATAGTTCAACAGATAATTCCTCTAATTTAAACTGAGTATCTAAGTTCAGCTGAAGCAGCTGCTTTGGTCACACATGACAATGATGAGATAATATTGATGCTGAAACAGTGATTTGGTTTCTCAGATAGAAAATAATCCAGAGATCAGTGAAGTGATTCAGTCACTTGTCCAACAGTTTCTATCTAAAGCTTTTTAACGTGAAAATGAGAATCCATAACTACTGATCATACAGAGACTGTGGCTGCAAAGTGTGTTAAACTGAGTCATGGAGAATTTTATTGATCTGAACTCAGCTGTTAATTTTTTTTAAACAATATGTCAATTTGTTTTTGAAAGAAAACAAACACAAACAATGTGGAGAACAAAAACAAAACAAAAATAGCTCAGGTGGGACAAGACAATAAGTTCCAGATCAGACAGGAATTTACATCGGCAGGCTATGCCAGTTTAGGAAATCCTGACAGTATGGGAGAAGACAGTGTAGGTCCAATATATTTTAAGTAAGGTTCCCAGACTTTATGGAAAGTGTCCACTGTTGAGTGCAACATACAGGTAATATATTCATTAGGGATACAGTCCATTTGGAGATTGTGCCACGATTTCTTTGTTGGGATGGCATCCTTGCTCCAAAAGAGCAGAATGTTCTTCCTTGCAGCAAAAGTCAGTAATTTGAAGAGTCTTTTATGCTTACTGTTGGTAATATGAACATCAGGGAGACCGAGTATGAGGCACATAAAGTCCAGCAGTAGTGACTTACCAAAAATAGTGGAGAGTTCATTTGTAATATCTAGCCAATACCGCTGTAGTTTAGCACGACCAGAAACAGTGCACATAATCACCAGTCTCAGTATTACATTTCCAACACAATGAGGAGGAGTTAGAGTCTAGTTTGTTTTTTAGAACAGGTTTGATATGGACACGATGTACAATTCAAAACTGAATAGATCTGGCCTGATTACAAACAGATATATCCACAGCATGTGCCCATACATCCCATCAGGCTGCACCGTCTATAGAGATGTCCAGGTCTCTCTCCCAAGCTTCCTTGGTGGGCTGGGCGGTTGGAGGTAGTTTGGAAATAAGTGCCTTATAGAAAATAGTAATATGTTTCTTCCTAATCTAAGCATCCTAATCACATCAGAATTATTCACAAATAAAAGGTTAAACAGTGGACATTTGGACTGAGAGGATTTGACATCAAGCCAAACGGAGGCTGGATCGTGTTTAAGCCAGTCAGCTATCACCCGTAGGCATAGGCGTCAGTTTAGGGGGGGACGGTGGAGATGTGTCCCCCCCACTTTTTGTCAGGGGTCATTTTGTCTCCAACACATTCAAATTTTTCACATGTAAGCCGTTGTAAACCCAGTTATTTTCAGCAGTATAGAAAATTCCGACGCTCCTGAACGCATCATCCGCACTCGACCGAGAGTTGCACAGACATGCAGCAAACCTTCGTGAGGTTAAAAAAAAAACGTGCAGATGCTAAATTTGCGCCCGTGCCAAGTGGAAGCAAAATTTCGGCCCGGGAGAATTAGTATTATAGTGGCCCACAGACCTCTCTACCTGCATGTGCCGATAGCTCAACAGGGTGAACCTCCGCCTTTGGTGTGGTGGTTGTGAGTTTGAGCCCAGCTTGTGGCATTTTGCCGCCGTTCTTCGACATTTTCTCAAAGTGCTGTGGTCTCCATCCCCCCCACTTTTAAAAACAAACTGACAGCTCGCCTGTAGGTGAGCTGCTAGCTGATATAGTCTCACATTAGGAACATCAGAAGCAGCCATTTGAAGTTTTGTCATCTTGAGTCTGGATTTCCTTTTGCTGCAGATAAAAGCACTTAGCCAGCCTTCCAACACCTTAATAACCCTGTTTGATAAAAGAATAGGGATCATTTGCAGTGGGTAAAGCAATCTGGGTAGAATGTTCATTTACAGTTGTTCAGCTGTTCGTTTTAAAGAGGGAAGTCGTGATCCAGAGTCCAGATTTTACGTCTTTACTCATATTCAGTTTCTCACAGACAGAATCTCAGGTTATCAGAGCAGAATGGTAGAAGTCAGACTGTTTCCAGAAATCTGATTCACTCAAAGCTCAAGAGTTGTGTTTTAATGCTACAAACCCTGATAATGTGTTTGTGATGACTTTATGATGGAAATAGTTCAGCTATGTTGGTTTGTTCTTTGTGTTTCTGCTGAACAAGTTTCTCATACTCTCAAAAAAGAACGTTGAGGACCAGGGGCGAAAATCCCATTTCATTTTTGGGGAGGACAATAAACAGTAAAATTTCAGAGAGTAATTCCAGGGGGGGGACATGACTTTTCTCTGCCATTTGAACTGACCTGGTTGGCTGACAATTGGACACACACACACACACACACACACACACACACACACACACACACACACACACACACACACACACACACACACACACACACAGGGGATACTGTCATTAGCATACACCCACTACTAAACTAAAATAAAGCTAATATGCATAATTATCCAAGATTTATTTTCCCCAAAAAAGATGAACAATGCTTTGTGACAAGTTTTTTTTTTTAAACAATCTTTGACTTTAAAAGAAATTAGATATCTGTCAAACTGAACATCTTGGCCTAAGTCATGCTGATAACTACTAGCCTACAATAAATAATTTTAAAAAAAATCTGGCATCAAAATATGCGTTTCAAGATCTGGATATCTCTCTAGAAACAAATCTAAAATGTTCTTAAAGTAGGAATTGGGCTTCTATCTGACATTAATATCCTGACAGACTTTTATGAAAATCCTGGCCTCTGTATTTCCTCCCCTCTTTTCCCTTATCTGTTTTCCTCTCTGTCCTCAGTGTCCTCTCTCTTATTCTTTTTCCTCCCCTGTCTCTCTGTGTCCTCCTGTGTCCCCTCTGTCGCTATTCTACACAGCCTACTCATTTTAGCCTGTTAGCGATCAGAAACTAGGCTATTAGCTTACCGGCTGGCTGATTTCAAAGCAAAAGAGAGAGAGAGAGAGAGAGAGAGAGAGGCTGATTTCGGACAAAGCAGGAGAAATGTCACTTTCATGTTACAACCGTGAGCTTGATAAATGACTTACTGGTTTTTACACATTAGTGTAGTTTCTCATCGTTGACGAGAGGATGGCTTGCGCGCTGACACACACAGAGCTGCCGGTAGCCCCGCCCGTTGGAAACGGCATGTGGACTAAACCACTTTGAGAAATAGGGGGGTTCATAATCTATCAACAATTTAAAAAATAAAAGTTTTACGTTTATAATTTGCAGCGCTTGTGTTGTGCTTTTATTGAACATTAATATATTATTATTTAACTGTTTTTGTGTGCTTACAATGATTTTTTGGGGGGACAACTTTATCAAAGGGGGTGACATGTCCCCTGTGTCCCCCCCGGGATTTCCGCCTATGTTGAGGACAAAAGTTGACTCAGTCGTCTGTCGTCACATCAGAATATTTCCTGATGTTCATATTAATGATGTTCAGGTGTGATGTTGTCCAGTGATCAGTTTGATTTGTGTAGCGTTTGACAGCAGACTGTAAATGTTGAGTGATGGAGGTGAAGATGACAGCAGCAGGTCCACAGCAGAGACGACATCATCTTTTTACTGGAACTGTTTATAAAAAAAACAACAAGCACTAAAGTCTCAGTAAAAACAGACAGAAAATGTTCTTCTGATCCAGATGTTCTCCTGAGAACTTTGTGAAGTCAGACGTGGGATCAGATCACACTGACAGACTGTGGACAGTATGGAGGTCTGAACATAACTCCATCTTCTGTCCTCCATCTGCAGATTCAACATTTACATTTTATGTACAGTTGAAACCAGAAGTTTACATACACTGATTAAAAAACACCTAACTTTTTTTTTCACTTTCTGACTTTAAATCAGACTAAACTTTTCCTGTTTCAGGTCACTTAGAATAACCAAAATTATTTCTATTTACTCAATGCCAGAAAAATGAGAGATTTTGTTTGAAAATTTTTAATTACTTTCTTCAAAGTCAGATGTTTACGTACACTAAGATTACTTATGTCTTTGAACTATTTGGGAATGCCCAGATGATGATGTCATGGCTTTGAAAGCTTTTGATGGGTTCATAGACAACATTTTAATGAATTGGAGGCCACCTGTGGATGTATTTTAAGGCACACTTCAAACAAAATGCTTCCGTGTGTGTCATCATGGGAAACTCTAAAGGGTTCTGTGTCCCACATATGAATGTGTTTGAGTGCATAATGTGTGTGTCAACTCCAGAACAAAAGCTGAAGACCCTCTGAAGATGCTGGATGAAGCTGGTAAGACAGTGTCATTATCCAGAGTGTAATGAGTTCTGTACCCACATGGGCTGAAAGGCTACTCCACGAGGAAGAAGTCAAAAGGAACATAAAAAACACAGATTACAGTTTGCAAAAGCACACAGGAACATATACCTTAATTTTTGGAGACTTATCCTGTGGTCTGATGAAAATAAAATTGAACTGTTTGACCATAATGACCATCGTTACATTTGAAGGAAAAAGGGAGAAGCCTGCGTACACCATCTCAGCTGTGAAGTACATCAGTGGCAGCATCATGTTGTTGGGGTGTTTTGCTGGTGCACTTCACAAAATAGATGACATCATGAGAGAAGATTATTCTGTGGAAATATTGAAGCAACATCTCAAGACATCAGCCAGGAAGTTAAAGCTTGGGAACAAAGGGGTCTTCCAGATGGACAATGACCCTAAGCATTCCGTTAAATTAATTACAAAGTGACTTATGGAGAACAAACTCAATGTTCTGGAATGACCATCACAAAGTCCTGATCTCAGTTTGTGGGCAGAGCTGAAAAGGCTTGCAAGCAAGGCTGAGTACAACCTGACTCAGTCACACCAGTAACTAAGTAAAATGGTAAAAAAAAAGAAAAAAAGTCAGAGAGAGTAGGCATTCATGGACAGACAGGAACGACCGGGCAGCACGGCCAGCAGAAACTACAAACACAAGAGAGCACAGGTCAGGTAAAGCATGAGAGCTCCAGCAGACCTGTGTGTGAGCCAAAACACTAACAGCTGAAGCGACTATCTGGCAGGGTGTGGAGTGTGGAGCCAGTTTCTATTGTGGAGGATGAGGGACAGGTGTGCTGCCCGGAGTTCTGCTGATGAGGCTGACTGAAGATTGCAGAAAGCTGCTGGAGAGAGTGAGGGCAGGAGAACAGAGAGAGAGAAAGAACTAAGGAGTGTAGAAGAGGAAGAATAAGGGAGGAGGAATTCAGAATTCAGTTTCATGTCAAATACAGAGAAGATCAGCTGAACCACTGATGTGTCCAAATGTTCTGCTGTCAAATGCATGAAGGAAATACAAAATGTTTGCTTTCATGTTAATATGTTCTGTCATTTATGTGTCGTTACAGACTTTCTAACTGTGGACTCTCAGAGAGTCACTGTGAAATCGTGGCCTCAGCTTTGAAGTCCAACCCCTCCCATCTGATAGAACTGGACCTGAGTGGAAACGAAATCCAGGATTTAGGAGTGAAGCATCTTTCTGCTGGACTGCAGAGTCCAAACTGTAAACTGGAAGCTCTCAGGTCAGTTCACTGTTTTCAATTTATTCAGTTCAAATCCTGGTTTGTGGTTCATAAATTTTCAGTGGAAGATTTGAATGAGACAAATCTATGAAGCTGATTTCCACAGAAGAAGAAGGTGATGGAAAAAATGAAAGAATGAAGAGATTTGATGTTGATCCTGTAATGAGAGAGTGGACTGAGGTCAGCAGATGTTACTGATGTGTGGATATGAATAGGTGGATGAATGTTGTGCTGACATGTGGATGATGTGTGTAGAAGGCTGACATGATGATGATCCACAATAAGAGAAGGACAAAGTCACTCTGCTGGTTTTAGAGAAAAGCTGATTGATCAGGACAAAGTAATGTTGATCTGCACATTCAGAACCTGAACACATCTGATGGATCATCGATGATTTGATCTACATCTTTTATTCTTTATTCAGATTGGTGAACTGCAGTTTGTCAGAGATCAGCTGTGATTCTCTGGTCTCAGCTCTGAAGTCCAATCCCTCCCATCTGGAACATCTGGACCTGAGCTACAACAACCTGCAGGATTCAGGAGTGAAACATCTGTGTGGTTTTCTGGAGAGTCCAGACTGCATCCTGAAGACTTTGAGGTCAGACATCATGTTTTCTTTGTGTGCTGAGATGAATGTGATGTAAAGTTGTGGTGACACTAAACTGCAGCCATCAGGCTGATGTTCTACTGATCCACACTGAGGATCTTCATGGTAACGTCTGTTTTCTTCTTCACTGCTTTAGTCCTTTGACTGTGGCAGAGAAATGTTGAGCTGCACATTTCAGAACAACTTCAGTTCATATCTGACCTCATGTTTCTCTTCAATTCAAACTGACAGCAACTAACAGTTGTTTTTATTATTGATGGAGCTGTCAGTTATTTCAGTAGTTTAGTTCATCAAATGTTAAAAACTGAAAAATGTTGATCCCAGTTTGTCAGAGTTGAAGGTGACATCTTCAAATGTCTGGTTTTGTTCCAGCAACATTTTGAAACCACAAATATTGAGTTTAATGTGTTAGAAAACATAAAGTGTTGACAGTGAACAAAGTAGAACCAGTTTGATGTTTTACTGGATAAATGACTGAAACCATGAAGGAAATGTTTCTGCTGTTTTGTTCATGGACTCATCCAACAGTGGACTGATAGTTTCAGCTGTAATTGAAGCTGTTTTTCATCCTGACAGACAGAAACTAATATCCAACATCTGCTGGTTAAACTCTTAGATGAAGCCGTGGGATGTTTTAGAAAGTGAAATGTTCAAATCCAAGTTACCTCGATTGACAGCAAAAGTTGTGACAGTTGATGAACAGTTGAAGTCATTTATCAGTGTAACCCGGTTGAAACAAGAAAAAGAAGCACTCACTTCATTTGTGTTTTTTTTATTTCGTTTATGTATTTATTTTAATGTCAAATGCATAGTTTGTTTATGAAAAAAGTCTTTATAAGTAACAAATATTTATGTTGAGTTTCTGTATGCAACAAGGTACCATTAGTAACCGTGTGTGAAAGGTCAAGCGGAGGCGGAAGTGGAAAAAAGAGTCCTACGGTAGTCTATCCAGGTGTGGCCCCATGGATGCTCGTGTGGCCTGAGGTTGATTGGGGTCTATTAGAGGCTAAGAGGAGGGGAAAAGGCATGGTTGATTTGGTTGGTGAATTTAAGTGTCACATATTAACAAAGTACAGCAATTTTACTTGCATATACACAGATGGGGCAAAGCAACCTGAGACAGGGGTGACAGGATTCGGGGTAACAGTACCGGAAAGAAGAATTGGGATCAATAGAAGAACGTCTAATAATCTTTCAGTATACACAGTGGAAATGGTGGCGGTTTTGGTTGCACTACAGTGGGTGGAGAAGACTGGTCTAGGAAAGGCATTAGTGTGTTCAGACTCATCATCAGTGCTTGCAAGCCTCAGGTCTTTTCATTCAAACAGCCGTCAGGACATCCTATATTCAGCCCTTGAGTCACTAACAAGAATTGTTCACCAAGGGGGTTAGGTAAAGTTTCTGTGGGTACCAGCACATGTAGGGGTGAGGGGGAATGAGAGGGCTGATGATCTGGCCAAGAGAGCTTTACTGAAAAAGGAAGTAGAAATGCAGCTGAGGATCAGCAAGAAAGAAATCAAAAGTATTATCTGGGAAAAAAAGCAACTCAGTGTGGCAAGAAAGGTGGGATGGAGAGAAGAAAGGGAGGCACCTGTATCAGGTACAAAAGAGTGTCAGAGGTGGGAGGGTGAGTAGTGGACACAGGAGGGAGGAGAGTGTGATGACCGGGTTAAGGTTGGGACATAGTGCACTAAATAAAACACTGAAACTGATTGGGAAGCACCAGACAGGTTTATGTGAGGGTTGTCAGGAGGAGGAAGAGTCGGTGGAACATGTAGTTCTGAGGTGTAGAAGATATGAGGTGCAGAGAGGGGAGCTGATGGATAGGATAAAGGAGTTAGCTGTGCAGGAATTTACACTGAAAGAGTTGCTTAGTATGGAAGAGAGGGCACAGGTTAGGGCACTAATGGATTTTTTAAAGGGGACCGGGGTTTATAATAGAATATGATGGTTAGGTAGGGATAATGATAGGAATAAGGGGTTGTAGTTGGCTTGGGTGTGGAGAGTACAAGTTAGAGTTTTGTGTGTGTGTGTGTGTGTTTTGTTTGGTCTTTGTAGTGTGCGTGTGGGTGTGTGTTTGTAGATATGATAGTTTGAACTAGGTCGAGTAAAGGAAAGTCTGTAAGTCTACTGTCTGGTCCACACTCCAGAACAGAAGGTGGCGGTAATGCACCAAGAAGCTGGATGCCAACCGCCGTAAAACAAGAAGAAGAAGAAGAAACAAATGAAGACCAAAAACACATTATCAATAAACTGCACAGTTTAGAATCAGCTATAAAGGATTGCCAAAACCCATTAGACTCCCCCATCACACTAAAAGAGCTACAAGACAAGATAAATTCTCTAGAAACCAAGAAGGCATGTGGCACTGATGGCATCCTAAACGAAATGATTAAATTCACAGACCACAAATTCCAGCTAGCCATACTGAAACTTTTCAACACTGTCCTCAACGCCGGGATCTTCCCGGATGTTTGGAACAAAGGACTAATAACACCACTTCACAAGAGTGGAGACAAACTGGACCCCAACAACTACCGTGGAATCTGTGTCAACAGCAACCTCGGTAAAATCCTCTGCATGTTATAAACCACCGGTTCCTTCACCTCCTCACACAAAATAATGTCCTGAGCAAATCTCTTTTTACCAAATTACCGCACAACTGATCACATTTTTACCCTCAGCACCCTGATAGAAAAACAAACAAGTAAAAAGAAAGGCAAACTATTCTCCTACTTCGTAGACTTCAAAAAAGCATTCGATCCAATCTGGCACCAGGGTCTGCTGTACAAATTACTACAAAGTGGAATAGGAGGGAAAACTTATGACATTATAAAGTCAATGTACACACACAACAAGTGTGCCGTTAAGATCGGCAACAAACACACAGGCTTCTTCCCTCAGAGAAGGGGGGTCAGACAGGGATGCAGTCTGAGCCCAACCCTCTTCAGCATTTACATCAATGAACTGGCAGAAGCTCTGGAGCAGTCTGCAGCACCGGGCATCACACTGGCAGACACAGAGGTCAAATGCCTGCTGTTTGCTGATGACCTGGTGCTGCTGTCACCAACTAAAGAAGGGTTACAACAACACCTCAATCTTCTGCACAAGTTCTCCCAGACATGGGCCCTGACAGTAAACCAGGCCAAAACAAAAATAATACACTAAAAACTACACATATCTTGGCCTAAACATCAGTTACACTGGAAATTTAAACAAAGCTGTGAACGATCTGAGGGACAAGGCGAGAAGAGCTTTCTATGCCATCAAAAAGAACATTAAATTAGACATCCCAATTCTAATCTGGCTCAAAATTCTGAATTCAGTTATAGAACCAATCTCTCTCTATGGTTGTGAAATCTGGGGACCAATCGCCAACCAAGATTATACAAAATGGGACAAACACCATATTGAGACTCTGCATGCAGAACTCTGCAAATCTATTCTTCACGTTCAGCGCAAAACACCAAACAATGCATGCAGAGCAGAATTAGGACAATACCCTCTAATTATTAAAATCCAGAAGAGAGCTCTAAAATTCTATGAGCACCTTCAGGAGAGTGAGCCCAGCACTCTCCACTGCAAAGCCCTCACCCACAGACGGGCTGTAAACATATGCCCCCTCAGCCAGCTGCTTCTAGGACTCTGCCCACAAACACAAGCAGAGCCACCAAACAGACAGCCAATCAGACCCAACCAAATTATAAAGAAACAGAAAGAGAAATACCTGAACCGCTGGACAGAATCCATTAAACACCAGAGCAAACTGGAAACATATTCGGCCCTAAACAGAAAATACATGGTGGCAGAATACCTGAGCACCGTGACCGACCCACAGCTCAGGAGATCCTTGACCAGGTACAGGCTCAGCGAGCACAACCTGGCCATCGAGAGAGGCCGGCACAGACAGACCTGGACCCCCCGAGAGGACAGACTGTGCCCCCACTGCACACAGGGTCAGGCGGAGACCGAACTGCACTTCCTGACCGCCTGCCCCCTGTACCAGGACCTCAGGGACACCTACTTCCCCCTCATCACACACACACACACACCGACTTTCAGAGCATACCTAACATGCTCAAACTGCCATACCTGCTTGGGGAAGTAAGGCAGTGTGCAAACACGGCAGCCAGATTCGTACACGGCTGTGACAGAAAAAGGACTGAAAAACTAAAACCTCCATGAACACTTTACAGCCCTACTGCACACTTGTACTCTCAGCACTTAGAAAGTACAAAGAAACCATATATTTTTATTCTTTTTAATTTTATTCTTATTTTATAGTATTTGCACTACTGTCTTGCACTGTTTTGCACCCCAGTAAAGTGTGTGAAGCTGTTTATTTTGTGTGCTTATTTTATGTAACGCTTTGGCAATGCAAATGTGTTTGTCATGCCAATAAAGCCTCTTTGAATTGAATTGAATTGAAGAAGAAGAAGAAGAAGAAGAAGAAGAAGAAGTGGAAAAAAGAGAGGAAGAGGAGAGAGGCAGGTGGAGTGCGGGGCAGAAGACGGGCGGATGAGAAAAGAAAATAGAACTGTTCCGGCAAGAAATGGTGGAGAAATGGACAAAAAGAACCTACGGACAATGAGTCTAACAGCGACCGTTCAGCCAGTGTTGCAGTTTAGTTTCCAGTTGGAGGAGGAGATGTTGGAAAAACGTTTCCACAGCGGAGCAGCTAAAGCTAACGTAGCCCACGCTAGCTACCTGGTGGTTTCACTCACGAGCGCTCCCACAGCGCTTGCATCGGGGAGACTGGACAGTTAGCTGCGCACGGACGACGCTGAGAGGTCTCGTCTATCGCCGCCGCCACTGAAATTTCGTTTACTGCCGAGGACGCCGCAGAAGTCTCGTCTATCGCCGCCGCCACAGAGGTTTCGTCTACCGACGTCGCCGCCATCATTTGCGTCGCTTCAGGGACGTCAACGGAGCTCCTGCAGTGAGTGTGTGTGTGTGAGTGTGTTTTTTTTTAATATATAGAGCTAAACAGTTTGCACCGCTCATGAGCGAAGAAAACAGGCCTGCAACGGTTTTGACTTAAGGGTACCCATTTTATTTATTTTTTTGGTTTGTTTAATTTTCATGAATTGAACAGTCAGAAAGGACAAAGTTGCATTCGAGTGCCATTCTAACTGAAAGTTAAGAGGACATATCAGACTGTGGTTTAAAACCAACAGTGTCTAGTATTGGGTTTGAATACTGTTATTGACTTATTATTTTCCTTGTTTTTTTTTATTTTTCATATACTTGTATATATTTAATTGCATTTACCACAGTAAATAATTAATGCTTACTTGGTGTTTCTTTGACAGTGTTTGAGTTCCTCTTAGAGAGTGCTTTAGCACGTCAACAATTCGCTTAAAGGGTAACTATATTGTATATAGAAACTGTTAAGTATCAGAGCAGAGTTTACTAGTTAGAAAAATAATAGCACATCAACCTTTGTTACTCATAGACATTAATTTACCATTGGATAGTTGTTAAAAAGAACTTGGGGAGCGCACCTTATAAAAAGGCTTGGGGTCTAGAGGGCGCTACATCAGGAACAATGGGAACATTTTCTGCTTCAGTTTTTGCTGATTTTCTTTTTTTCTCTGGTTTGAGTCATTTGAAAGTGAAGATGTTTGTGTTTGAGAAAACAGTATGAAGACGTCACCTGGTCCTCTGAAAACTGTGATGAACACTTTCCACGATCAATACCAGATGGATCAATAATGAAATCATGTGAATGTAGAGTCCTGATGGAAATGTCTCCATGGTTCCAGAACATGAAGATATTTCAGAGTCTGGAGCCTCCTATTGTCCATGTTTCCTTCTTGTGTGTTTGTGTGACTCTGAGCAGAAAGTGAAATAAATGTGCGAGTGTTTTTCCTTGTGTTTGTTGCTCAGCATGAGTTTGTGTGGATGGAGCCACTGGTGGAGCTGCAGAGTTTCAGAGCTGAAGTCACTCCGTCTTTATTGAAGCAGCAGCATGTTGTCATTAATATTAATGAGAGCTCTTCTTCACTGCTTCTGTTGGACTGTTTGAAGCTGCATCCTGTTGGCTTCAGCTGTTTGGAGTTTCCGTTTTCTAAACTTGGACCTTCTGAAGCTTCTTCATCTCTGAACTCATGATGAAACTCTGAATGATTTCAAGCAGGAACTTTGTCTCCTCAACTCACATCTTTTATTCTTTATTCAGATTGGTGGACTGCAGTTTGTCAGAGATCAGCTGTGATTCTCTGGTCTCAGCTCTGAAGTCCAACCCCTCCCATCTGGAACATCTGGACCTGAGTGGAAACAAGCTGCAGAATTCAGGAGTGAAACATCTGAGTAGTTTTCTGGAGAGTCCAGACTGCATCCTGAAGACTCTGAGGTCAGACATCATGTTTTATTTATTTGCTGAGATGAATGTGATGTAAAGTTGTGGTGACTCTAAACTGCAGTCTTCAGACTGATATTCTCTATCTTCTACTCTTCAATTCAGACTGACAGCAGCAACTAACAGTTGTTTTCATTATTGATGGAGCTGTCAGTTATTTCAGTAGTTTAGTTCATCAAATGTTAAAAACAGAAAAATGTTGATCCCAGTTTGTCAGAGTTGAAGGTGATGTCTTCAAATGTCTGGTTTTGTTCCAGCAACATTTTGAAACCACAAATATTCAGTTTAATGTGATAGAGAACATAAAGTGTTGACAGTGAACAAAGTAGAACCAGTTTGGTGTTTTCCTGGATAAATGACTGAAACCATGAAGGAAATGTTTCTGCTGTTTTGTTCATGGACTCATCCAACAGTGGACTGATAGTTTCAGCTGTAATTGAAGCTGTTTTTCATCCTAAGAGACAGAAACTAATATTCAACATCTGCTGGTTGAACTCTTGGATGAAGTCATGTGATGTTTTAGAAAGTGAAATGTTCAAATTAGGGATGTCCAATAACATCGGCCCACCAACATTATCAATCTGATATTGGGGTAAAAATGCATTCTCTGTCAATATCATTATCGTTTTTTTGCCTGTCATGAAAACCGATAAAATAATGCCTGGATTTCGCCGACATTTACCGGCGTGCAAATGATCACATCATCAAACTGCGTCCTGAAGCGTGTAAACAACCATGACGGATTTCTGGCGTTTGGCTCAAAATAAAAAATACAGAACTCATTGCCAGTTGAGTTCGTCTACCAATGGAATGAGGGGAACGCAGCTTTTGCTCTCTACCAAACTAAAATCACTAGCCAATGGAAGTAGAGTGGGGGCGGGTCTTAGTCCATTGTTGTCATGGTTACAGTGACGCAGTGATACAGAAATCTTTAACAAATCCGTGGATTCAGGCTATAAGCCGCATCACTGCTAAAATCTAATCACTTGGTCCTTGTGTCATTTATAACCTTCCCTGAACATTTCATACAAATCCGTTCTTCCATTTTTTTGAGTAATGTTGCTCACAGACAAATAGACGGAAGGACAAACGTACGCTGACCGTTACATAACTCTGCTGCATTCCTTGGTGGATTAAAAATAAATGGCGCTTTGTGTGGTTGGAAGAGTTAAACAGAGACAGAAAGCCCTTTGGTTGCTTTTGTGAGAAACTGAAGGAGTCTGGTGCTTGCTTCTGTACCGTGTGTTAACAAAAACCTCATGCTGCAACTAGCGGCAGAAAGTGCTGCCACGCCACGAGTCTGACCCACAGAGCTGCTGTCTGCTCTGATACTGACAACTGGTTTACCGGGAGCAACAGTCACCACTGAGGTATCGGCATCAGACTGACCGGGTTTGAGATTTAAAAACACGCGTGAGCTCATTTATTGCAGAACACGACTTGTCCTTCACCAGATCTCAGCCACTTGTTAATCTGTGTAAAAAGTTGTCTGAAGATAAAAATGCTTTGTCTAAACTGTCCGTGTCAAATCAGCATGTTGGTTCCATAAATACACATGGCATAGCACCAACATTTAAGAAAAGTATTTCTGAAAAGCTGAAAAAAATGTGTGTTTTCATTGAATATTGATGAAGCCACTAGACAGAACATGGACACAATTCTTCATGTGCTTGTTTGTTTATTTGATGATGATGAACCAGAGGAACTCAACATCGAGCAACCAGAAAAATGAACACTGCCTCAATGCTGACGGAAGAAGTGAAAGATGTCAGAAAGAAAGAAGAAATAGATAAGAATAGATAGCTTAACAGTTCTTGTAGCACAGTAAATGTTTTTTTAATTGAACTGTAGTTGTCTGTAGTAAAGTGTATTTGTTTATTTTCTATTTTCTTATTTGTGTCTGATTATTTCAGTTACCAATTCTTAGAGTATTTTAATGTTTTTGTTGTTATTATTTGAACTGAAATATAGTTTGCTCTTACAAACTATATTTTCATTGATTTTTATTTTTGTACTGTAGCTGTTTACATATTTCAGAATAAATAGTGCACATATTGTTAAAAGGTGAATCAATGTCCTTTTTCCATGTCTTTTACTGAGTAGTTGTTAAATAATATATTCACACCATGTTGTAGTCAGATGGAGTACCTACCACCACCTACTGATCGTTGTAGTGTTGCTATAATCTGCATTCTGAGGTTCTGAATGCAGATATTTCCATTTCTTATTAATTCGCTAGATTGTACCCCGACCCCCACCCAAAAGCAAAAAGTTCAGATTGGTCTATTTTTCACTTTAAGCTCTGCAAGTGTGTCTGCAGTAACAAGCTTGCTGTGCCTGACTAACAACAGGTCTGTGGTTTGGAAGGATTTCCAAGTCCACATATATCGGTATCGGTTGATATCGGAATTGGAAATTGAGAGTTGGACAATATTGGCATATCGGTTTTCAACAACAAAGTCAATAGCAGACATCTCCAGTTCAAATCCAAGTTACTTCGATTGGCAGCAAAAGTTGAACAGTTAAAGTCATTTATCAGGAGCAATGGGAACATTTTCTGCTTCAGTTTGTGCTGATTTTCTTCTTTTCTCTGGTTTGAGTCATTTGAAAGTGAAGATGTTTGTGTTTGAGAAAACAGTTTGAAGACGTCACCTGGTCCTCTGAAAACTGTGATGGACACTTTCCACTATCAATGACAGATGGATCAATAATGAAATCATGTGAATGTAGAGTCCTGATGGAAACGTCTCCATGGTTCCAGAACATGAAGATATTTCAGAGTCTGGAGCCTCATTTTGTCCACGTTTCCTTCTTGTGTGTTTGTGTGACTCTGAGCAGAAAGTGAAATAAATGTGCGAGTGTTTTTCCTTGTGTTTGTTGCTCAGCATGAGTTTGTGTGGATGGAGCCCCTGGTGGAGCTGCAGAGTTTCAGAGCTGAAGTCACTCCGTCTTTATTGAAGCAGCAGCATGTTGTCATTAATATTAATGAGAGCTCTTCTTCACTGCTTCTGTTGGACTGTTTGAAGCTGCATCCTGTTGGCTTCAGCTGTTTGGAGTTTCCATTTTCTAAACTTGGACCTTCTGAAGCTTCTTCATCTCTGAACTCATGATGAAACTCTGAATGATTTCAAGCAGGAACTTTGTCTCCTCAACTCACATCTTTTATTCTTTATTCAGATTGATGTACTGCAGTTTATCAGAGATCAACTGTGATTCTCTGGTCTCAGCTCTGAAGTCCAACCCCTCCCATCTGGAACATCTGGACCTGAGTGGAAACAAGCTGCAGGATTCAGGAGTGAAACATCTGTGTGGTTTTCTGGAGAGTCCAGACTGCATCCTGAAGACTCTGAGGTCAGACATCATGTTTTTTTTATGAGCTGAGATGAATATGATGTAAAGTTGTGGTGACTCTAAACTGCAGTCTTCAGACTGATATTCTCTGTCTTCTACTCTTCAATTCAAACTGACAGCAGAAACTCACAATTGTGTTTTTATTATTGATGGAGCTGTCAGTTGTTTCAGTAGTTTAGTTCATCAAATGTTGAAAACAGAAAAATGTTGATGGTAGTTTTTCAGAGTTGAAGGTGACGTCTTCAAATGTCGGATTTTGAACCATAAACATTTTGAAACCACAAATATTCAGTTTAATGTGGTAGAGAACATAAAGTGTTGACAGTGAACAAAGTAGAACTAGTTTGATGTTTTACTGGACAAATGACTGAAACCATGAAGGAAATGTTTCTGCTGTTTTGTTCATGGACTCATCCAACAGTGGACTGATAGTTTCAGCTGTAATTGAAGCTGTTTTTCATCCTAAGAGACAGAAACTAATATCCAACATCTGCTGGTTGAACTCTTGGATGAAGTCATGTGATGTTTTAGAAAGTGAAATGTTCAAATTAGGGATGTCCGATAATATCGGCCCACCGACATTATCAGTCTGATATTGGGGTAAAAATGCATTCTCTGTCAATATCATTATCGTTTTTTTGCCTGTCATGAAAACCGATAAAATAATGCCTGGATTTTGCCGACATTTACCGGCGTGCAAATGATCACATCATCAAACTGCGTCCTGAAGCGTGTAAACAACCATGACGGATTTCTGGCGTTTGGCTCAAAATAAAAAATACAGAACTCATTGCCAGTTGAGTTCGTCTACCAATGGAATGAGGGGAACGCAGCTTTTGCTCTCAACCAAACTAAAATCACTAGCCAATGGGAGTAGAGTGGGGGCGGGTCTTAGAAAGACGTTGAGATCCAGCTGCAGGTGAGTCCATTGTTGTCATGGTTACAGTGACGCAGTGATACAGAAATCTTTAACAAATCCGTGGATTCAGGCTATAAGCCGCATCACTGCTGAAATCTAATCACTTGGTCCTTGTGTCATTTATAACCTTCCCTGAAAATTTCATACAAATCCGTTCTTCAGTTTTTTTGAGTAATGTTGCTCACAGACAAATAGACGGAAGGACAAACGTACGCTGATCGTTACATAACACTGCTGCATTCCTTGGTGGATTAAAAATAAATGGCGCTTTGTGTGGTTGGAAGAGTTAAACAGAGACAGAAAGCCCTTTGGTTGCTTTTGTGAAAAACTGAAGGAGTCTGGTGCTTGCTTCTGTACCGTGTGTTAACAAAAACCTCATGCTGCAACTAGCGGCAGAAAGTGCTGCCACACCACGAGTCTGACCCACAGAGCTGCTGTCTGCTCTGATACTGACAACTGGTTTACTGGGAGCAACAGTCACCACTGAGGTATCGGCATCAGACTGACTGGGTTTGAGATTTAAAAACACGCGTGAGCTCGTTTATTGCAGAACACGACTTGTCCTTCACCGGATCTCAGCCACTTGTTAATCTGTGTAAAAAGTTGTCTGAAGATAAAAATGCTTTGTCTAAACTGTCCGTGTCAAATCAGCATGTTGGTTCCATAAATACACATGGCATAGCACCAACATTTAAGAAAAGTATTTCTGAAAAGCTGAAAAAAATGTGTGTTTTCATTGAATATTGATGAAGCCACTAGACAGAACATGGACACAATTCTTCATGTGCTTGTTTGTTTATTTGATGATGATGAACCAGAGGAACTCAACATCGAGCAACCAGAAAAGTGAACACTGCCTCAATGCTGACGGAAGAAGTGAAAGATGTCAGAAAGAAAGAAGAAATAGATAAAAGTAGATAGCTTACCAGTTCTTGTAACACAGTAAATGTTTTATGAATTGAACTGTAGTTGTCTGTAGTAAAGTGTATTTGTTTATTTTCTATTTTCTTATTTGTGTCTGATTATTTCAGTTACCAATTCTTAGAGTATTTTAATGTTTTTGTTGTTATTATTTGAACTGAAATATAGTTTGCTCTTACAAACTATATTTTCATTGATTTTTATTTTTTGTGCTGCAGCTGTTTACATATTTCAGAATAAATAGTGCACATATTGTTAAAAGGTGAATCAATGTCCTTTTTCCATGTCTTTTACTGAGTAGTTGCTAAATAATATATTCACACCATGTTGTAGTCAGATGGAGTACCTACCACCACCTACTGATCTTTGTAGTGTTGCTATAATCTGCATTCTGAGGTTCTGAATGCAGATATTTCCATTTCTTATTAATTCGATAGATTGTACCCCGTAGAGTGCCTATATAATGAGAGTGGCGACGTGACGGGTCCAAAAAATTTTGGTCACGTTATTTATAGGAGCCATTTTGTTTCCAATTCATGAACGCCGGTTATGCCTGTTAACGTTGTTTACAACGCAGAGAGTAATTCTAGGTCTTTTTTGGCTTCATAAATACCTGAAAAATGACGGGCTGTTGTGCCTTTGGGTGCACAAATCGATCGGAGAAGGGATTACACATTTTTAGATTTCCCAGGAGTAGTGAAAGAATGAAACTGGGGGAAAATAAAGTCCGGAGAGTGGGATGGAAACCGACTTCATCATGATTTTTGTGCCAGGTTAGTCCCATGTATGTACTTTCATGTTATGATGTATGGGTGAATGACAGATAGAAAAGTTTGATGTGATTTTAGGCAGTTGTGGTTATTTTGACTATGACCATTTTCATGCATGGAGATGAATGAAATACGGGCCGCTGAAGTTTAACGGGTTACCCCGTTAAACTTCAGCGGCCCATCTGAGCTTCGACAACAGCCTCCCTGTTCATTCACATGATTTCCAATTCAACAAACAGCTGACAGTTTTCTGTTTCCTATTTTCTGTTTTCCGTCCAACCTGCAGTCACTTATCAGCCCCATATGACCCGAACAGGCTCCGTGTTGTTCACCTGTTTCTGGGCTGTTAGGCGCCGTTAGCATGAGGATGCTGTTAGCCATATGCTTACAGCTGCAGCACCGTACAGGCGGACGGGAAAACGTATTTTACTAAATTGACCGAAGCTGCAAGCTCGATGATAGAAACATTATGCACCCATGGAAAGCTTAGATTCTCATGAATCCACCGGTATAAACCACTTTCAGATGTGATTACCACAGCGGGTAATATAAACACATTTGTCCAACAAACGGCAAATAACTTAAACAGCGCAACTCACCTTTGAAGGCTCAAAACTCGTCACAGATGAAAATATTCCACAAAACGGCCATAATCCAACCTTGGACATCCAGACAAAACAAGCCAGTAAATTATTTTGTCCAAAACATGTCTTGAAATCAGTAAACAATCCATAGTTTTCGTGAATGTGCACCTCGCACTGCGCGTCCCATATTGAGTGAATGGAAACAAAATGGCGTCAAATCCCCAGTTGTCGCCACTCTCATTATATAGGCACTCTCGTACCCCGACCCCCACCCAAAAGCAAAAAGTTCAGATTTTGGACTATTTTTCACTTGAAGCTCTGCAAATGTGTCTGCAGTAACAAGCTTGCTGTGCCTGACTAACAACATGTCTGTGGTTTGGAAGTATTTCCAAGTCCACATATATTGGTATCGGTTGATATCAGAATTGGAAATTGAGAGTTGGACAATATTTGCAAATCGTTTTTCAACAACAAAGTCAATATCGGACATCTCTAGTTCAAATTCAAGTTACCTCAATTGACAGCAAAAGTTGAACAGTTGATGAACAGTTGAAGTCATTTATCAGGAGCAATGGGAACATTTTCTGCTTCAGTTTCTGCTGATTTTCTTTTCTCTGGTTTGAGTCATTTGAAAGTGAAGATGTTTGTGTTTGAGAAAACAGTTTGAAGATGTCACCTGGTCCTCTGAAAACTGTGATGGACACTTTCCACTATCAATAACAGATGGATCAATAATGAAATCATGTGAATGTAGAGTCCTGATGGAAATGTCTCCATGGTTCCAGAACATGAAGATATTTTAGAGTCTGGAGCCTCATTTTGTCCACGTTTCTTTCTTGTGTGTTTGTGTGACTCTGAGCAGAAAGTGAAATAAATGTGCGAGTGTTTTTCCTTGTGTTTGTTGCTCAGCATGACTTTGTGTGGATGGAGCCACTGGTGGAGCTTAGAGATAGACCGATATGGGTTTTTCAGGACCGATACCGATTATTAGTAGTTAGAGGAGGCCAATAACCGATATTTGGAGCCGATATTCATTTGCAGTAAAAGTGTAAAAATTGGCGTAAAAAAATTGAATAATGCAAACACTGAACTTCATTGAAATGCCTAAAGCATGTTTATTGAATCACACAAATAGAAAATAATAGCTCCAGAAGTGCCTGAATTTCCTAGACTCAGAAACATCTCATACAGTTCAATAAAAGGTTAAATAAATAGCTCTCTGAAATTTTTCCACAGAAAATACAGTAAAATTTAAATATAACTACAATGACTTGTCTTTTTTTAAGTTCAAACACAACAAAAATACAGGGAGTTCTCAGGCGCAGCAGCACCTCTTGTAAAGTTAAATAAAAACTTAAATAATAGCTCCCTGAATTATTTTCACAGGAAATAAAGTAAAATTTTAATACAACTGAAATGACTTGTCTTTTTTAAAAACTTCAAACAAAAGCAAAAAGTTCAGGAGTTCTCAGGCTCAGCATTATCTCTAGTAAATGCAAATAAAAACTTAAATAATAGCTCCCTGAATTTTTTCACAATAAAGTAAAAGTAAAGTAATTTTCAGATCATAGGACCAGAAAGCTCATAGCAACGTTAGTAGTCGTGAGTTGTAGAGTTTTTCACGTGACTTTAACTACATACTATTCTCCACATTACATACCGTGATTTCCGGACTATTGAGCGCACCTGAATATAAGGATCCGAATATTCGGATCTCAAAATAAATACGTGCAGTAGCTCTGTTTACTTCTTTGACCGACAGATCGATTGCCTTTAACTTAAAAGCTAAATCATATGCATTCCTTCGTGTGTTTTCCATGATGAGGGTGTGTGCATGAAGCGCAAAATGACTGATCTGAAGAATTTAGTGTGAGTGCGTTTGATTTAATTCGAACAGTTTCATTGGTCCACTGTGACCGGTTCGGTAATTTCATTCTGACGAGGATAAACGTATTGACGGCATGAAGCTGGCCCGTAGAAATCTATACATTAGCCACATCGTTGTATAAGCTGTAGGGTTCGAAGCGTGAGAAAAAGTAACGGCTTACTGTCCGGAAAGTAAAGTGTATTTTCCCCATTGCTAATACATAGTCTGCAGAGCATTTAGAGCTCGATCAACGAAATAATTTTATGGTAAAAGCTAAGCAGCCTTCACCTTAGTGCTCCCTAAAACAAGTGAACTGAGTTTTTTTATACACTCTCTCTTAATCACACACACATGCTTTTCTATCACAGACTGTTTCCATCTCGATATTATTAGCAGTCTTCAGCTGCAGTCAATTCCAGTCATTTTCAGTACAAAAAATCGCTAATATTCTATTTGTAAATAAAAATATGACGAGAAATACAGGGAATATTGGACGCGCATCGCGAGGTGCATTTCCTTGAAAATGACCTATTCGTGGATTATATACCGACTTCAAGACATGTTTTGGACAAAATATGTTACTGGTTTGTTTTGTCTGGATGTCCAAGGTTGGATTATGGCCGTTTTTTGTGGAATATTTTCATCTGTGTGTAATAATGAACCCGGAAATGTGAGTCACGCTGTGTACGTTGAAGCCGTGTTTAGAGAACGGATGAATGGATATTCGTTGTTTGTCGGACAAATGTGTTTATATTACCCACTGTGGTAATCACATCTGAAAGTGGTTTATACCGGCGGATTCATGAGAATCTAAGCTTTCCATCGGCGTATAGTGTTTGTATAATCACGTTTGCAGTTTCAGACATTGAGCAAATTCCTTATGCAGATCTCAAAGTGTACCGCGGGCGGGACATTGAAACGCAACTGAAGCGCAACGGGTTAAATAATTCACAGGCATGTTGGGACGTAATACGAGTTAGCAGAGCTGCCGTTAAGGTTTACTCTGCTCTTACGTTATTCTGCTGCTCACTGTAACGTTAGTCGTAGTTGTGAGATGCAGAGTACTGGGATGTTTATTACAATTTCGGAAGAGCTTTCTGCATTTACCTTTGACACGTGTTTTCTGTCCCGAGCTTCTCACACAAGAAAACTTTTCCTCTCACTCTCCAGTGTGTGTGAGGACAGCTTCTTCTTAGGAGGCTCTGCCTCTGCCGCTTAACCAATCAGAGGATGGGGTGAATAGTGCAGGAGACAGCAGGCAGGAGAGAGAGAGGCGCGGCTGCATCTGAGCCGAAATAACCCAGTTTTAAATTGATTTCTTCATATCGGCCGGTCGGATTAAAAAAAGGCCGATGCCGATATACGTCAAATTTCCAAATATCAAAGCCGATAATCGGCCCGACCGATAATCGGTCGATCTCTAGTGGAGCTGCAGCGTTTCACAGCTGAAGTCACTCCGTCTTTATTGAAGCAGCAGCATGTTGTCATTAATATTAATGAGAGCTCTTCTTCACTGCTTCTGTTGGACTGTTTGAAGCTGCATCCTGTTGGCTTCAGCTGTTTGGAGTTTCCATTTTATAAACTTGGACATTCTGAAGCTTCTTCATCTCTGAACTCATGATGAAACTCTGAAGGATTTCAAGCAGGAACTTTGTCTCCTCAACTCACATCTTTTATCCTTTATTCAGGTTGAGGAGATGCAGTTTGTCAGAGATCAGCTGTGATTTTCTGGTCTCGGCTCTGAAGTCCAACCCCTCCCATCTGGAACATCTGAACCTGAGCTGGAACAACCTGCAGGATTCAGGACTGAAACATCTGTGTGGTTTTCTGGAGAGTCCAGACTGCATCCTGAAGACTCTGGAGTCAGTTCACTGTCTGTCTGTTCCTGTTGTAGATCTGATGTGTTTAATGACAACTGAAGCTCATTTATGTTCAACAGAACTTCCATCCATGAAGCTGTAAATCTGCTGTGGTTCATATTTTATGTTTTCTTTAATGTGTTGAGACAAGAGACGAGTGTTTGTAGCAGGAAGTGTAGAAAATGGTCAGTGTTAGTTGTTAAAGTAAATGAATGTTTGTAATTTGTGCTGAAGAATCACATCTGGATCCAGAAGATCTTCTGAACTCAGATCAGCTTGAAGTGACAAAGTTTAGTGAGTAAAGTAGAAATATTTCTTTGGTTTGTGTTGAGTTTTATTTGACTGATCCTGATCCTGTTGATGATGCAGCATGTTATTGATGTGTGGACATGAATAGGTGGATGAATGTTGTGCTGACATGTGGATGATGTGTGTAGAAGGCTGACATGATGATGATCCACAATAACAGAAGGACAAAGTCACTCTGCTGGTTTTAGAGAAAAGCTGATTGATGAGGACAAAGTAATGTTGATCTGCACATTCAGAACCTGAACACATCTGATGGATCATCAATGATATTAGCTACATCTTTTATTCTTTATTCAGATTGGAGCTCTGCAGTTTGTCAGAGATCAGCTGTGATTCTCTGGTCTCAGCTCTGAAGTCCAACCCCTCCCATCTGGAAAATCTGGACCTGAGAGGAAACAACCTGCAGGAATCATCAGTGAAACATCTGTTAGATCTTGTGAAGAGTCCAGACTGCAGCCTGAAGACTCTGAGGTCAGTAGAAGGTTCCATCAGTCTCTGCTGCTTCCAGCAGTTTTCTACTAAACACAGTCAGTATCAAAGCAAAGATCCAGTGTCTCCTGTAAACCTGCAGCTTCTCAGTGAAGCTGTGAGAGCAGAATGGTGACAGAAACACAGACAGCAGTCAGCCAATCAGAGGAGCCACAAGCTTGTTGTCATGGTGTGTTTGAGTGGATGTGAAGCCGACTGTTGTTGTTGTGTTGAGGAAATAAAGCTGATTCCAGCTGTCAGCCTTCCAGATGTGCAGAGACAGTGGTCCTCCTTCATCAGAGTGTCCATCAGATCTGATCTCACTGTTTGTTGTCTCATTTCAACAGTGATCAGCTGATCAGTCTGATGTTTGTCACAGCTCTGAGATCAGTGAGACTGAAGCCTTCAAACCAGCAGCTCTTATTTCACAGCAGCAGCATCACATGTAGGAACCATGAGGTGTTTCTACAGAGCAGAAGCTCTGCTCAGGTCCAGCACTCACATCTGGATCTGTGTCCTTTCCAGTTCCTTAATACCAAGTATACAAGTCTGTACTTGATGAGAACTTATCTTGGTTCATGTTCAAACATGAGCGTACTTGATGACATCACCACCTTGTCTCATCTGAACGATTATCTTTACCGTGAAAAACAACAAAATGGAATCAGATATAAAAACACAGCCCTATATGTTCATGTTTTAACACAACAGTTTATACAACAGTTAATGTCTGCATGCATTCAGGTTTGTCAGATTGTTATAAATCTTCAGTTCATCTTTAGAGGCATTGATTTATTGACAACTGAACTGAACCGTCTTATTCTCAGTTCTATCAATGGAGCATAAAAACTTTTCTGAAACTGATCACTGAAAAATATGAAACCTTCACCAGGACTCCTCATGACGTAGAACTGTTTTATAGGAGCACATGTTTTATCTGAATACACCTCACAAACAGGGATGGATGGTTTACAGTTTTATTATTAACACTAAAATACATGAATCTACATCCAGAGCTGATGTTTGTCCTCCAACATCCAGAAGTTTATAGTCTGACAGAAACACAAACATCACTACACTTTAATGTGATCACCAAGACTTCTGGATGCTGAACATCATCACTGATTAATGAGAGAAGATTTCATGTCAGCTGCTTTATTCAAAACCTGAACACAGGTGAACTCCTACAGGTGAGCTCTTTTTCTGCCTGTCAGGTCATAAAACAGAAGCCTTTTCAAACATCAGCAGCATCTGATCAAACAGGTCTGATTAAAGGAAGATTAAATTCTGGCTTTAATGATTCAATTCATTTTTTGAACACAGTTAAATATTTAACTGCAAAATGCTGAAATACATGTAATCATTTTCTATCCTTCAGTTCCATGAACAGCATCCTGCTGGTCCAGATGCTGAAGATGGAGCTGCTGATGTTCTGTCTGTGGAGTCTCCCAGCAGTCAGTGAGGATCTGGGTTTCTTCAGATGTTCCTCCAATAAAATATAGCTGAAATATTATTTTAATGCACAGTAACAGTCATAAGAGTAGAACAAAGTTGTACTACAGGTAATGAAGACAGACAATAATTCAGAAGTACAAAGTCAGTGATGGTGTCCAACATTAAATAACAATAGGAAGTTATGAACATTAACTTTGACCTCATTCAAACCAATTTTCCTGTGAACAATAAAAATACACTGAGACCAAAATGTGATTGTTAGAGACCCGTAAAACTACTAATATCCTCTCTAACCGCAATAGAAGCATCAGAGCAGCAGATTGTAAAGTCTGGTCCAGATAAGGAGCTCTACAGTGAGGCTGACCGTCCATCATAGCTGTCTAACCTGGACCTCACATCTCTGAAATCATTGGAGCTAATTTTTAATCAAGGCTTTATTTTGATAAAATGACCACATATTTGACATTTATAAAACTACTTTCTCACCTGAAATAATCTTAAAGCTACATTTTGTGTCACAATAACTTTAGTATTTCCAACAATACTTGTGTTTCCTCTGAAAGTTTTCTCCTCGGTCTTTGCTGCTGGTCTAAATGCATTATGGGTTATTTGGCTGCTGAAGTCCACACTTGTCTGGTCTGATGATCCTCCATAATGTGGGCGGAGCCAGAACACATCCGGGTGTTTCATCTGTTCTTGGTCAGATGCGTACTTTGAATTGGAACTGTTGTAGCATACCCTCCGAAAGATGGTAAGAGACTCGACTGATGGTTTCAACTTTATTGCCTTTCCACAAGCAATTCCAAAAACCAACGTGAGAACTGACAAAATAAAGAAAAACAAAGCAATCACAACTCATCTATAATGAATCACAGTGCGCTCTCAAACTTAGCAACACTATAAGTTCGCTAACACGTGAGCAAACGGCTAGCACAGTTTTCCGACATATTTATCATCTATAAAGTTACAATCATAAACATGACACATACACACACTAACCTTGTGCCTCTTCAGGGGGTTGCAAAACACATACACTCAATGTCTGATGCCTTATACCTTAGTTTACCTTAAACTTTTGTGTTTTTATGTTAGCTCATTCATCCGTTGTGAAGTGACTGTAATTCCCAGCAAAACAATACAGACAGGAAGCAAACGGTAGTTTTCAAAATAAAATCATGGCACTATAAAACTGAACCATTAACTCCAAAACCACTAGAAATGTACACATAAAGCAGGTAAAATTACATTTGTTAACAAAACCCATATAATAAAACTCAGCATATATGAAGATTATGTCACAAAAATGCATTTTCAAATGAAACTTTAATTTTCTAAAGATAACTCACAAACAACAAGCTGCCATCTGGTGGACAAAATGAGACACAGCAAGCACAAAACAAAGTGGGTTTGCAACAACTGCAATAGAAATTTAGGCCAACCCCTTTATTCTGCCGCTTTACTGTTACTGACGGCTGAGTTGGATTTTTGTCTTGACACATGCAGATAAAGATGAGTAGAAGTGGATCCAGTTCATCCCAATGACCATTTATTGCTTGAATGAATATACAGATAAGTTGAAAATAAAATAACAAAGCTTTAACTTAAGAGTCTTTTTTAGAAGGCCTTGTTCCTTCTTGCAGCCACACGGTCAAAAAACCTTTTCCTTCCTCAGCCTCATCCAGATGTTGTGACAGCTGGTCTTGGGTTCCACCTACAGCTTCCTCAAGGACACACCTACACACTCTCTCTCTCCCATTCATATCTACCTACTAATAAAAAGAAAGAACGGGTGAAAATCAACATAAATTTCAGTTTGGATCCTACAGGAACAGTACTTGGTCTCTGACTGATGACGTTTCACAAGTACACGAGAACTCAAGTATGGACAAGTACACAAACTGAGAAATGGAACTTGTGTCTGATTCCATCCAGATGTGCTGACTGACAGCCTCCATGTTGGTTTGTCAGCTGAAACTTGAGGACCAGATGAGATGTTGCTGCTCTTTATCCTGATGAGCTGCTGATCAAACTCATTGATCTCCTCTCTTCTTTCTTCTTCTCTCTGCAGCTGGAAGTGGTGATGATCAGGACGGTGTTTGTGGTGAGAGGATGAAGTGTGTCCTGATGATCCAGAGGTTGAAGCAGCAGCAGCAGCTGGTGTGTAGAGACTCTGACTGGACCATGTTACTGGGAGGTGGACTGGGAACCAGTGTAAAGTGTCTTGTTATCACTGTGTAGTTTAGTGTTGCAGCTCCACACTGTGAATGATGGAGAACTGCAGTTAATGTTGACATGAAACGTTGGAGGTTGATGTCAGGTTGCAGAGTGTGCAGTAAGTTTCAGGATGTTTGTGTCAGTGCAGGATTATATTTCAGTTGACTTTCTATTTCCAGCTGCAGTCAAAGTTGTTGAGCTTCTCTACCTGCAACACATTGAGCTGATGAGAACAAAGTGTCCTGGAAACATGTCAGCTGAAGCCTTGGAGCCCAGAGAGAGTTTAACGAAGCACATTTTAGTGGGTTTTGATCACATCATGTTGAGGAGACAAACAGCTCTGAAGATGAATCCAGTTTAGTCCCCAAAGGTCCAGAAGCAGCTTGTTGAGCTCAGAGTTCATATTTAATGTCAACATCCTTTGACCTTTCTGAGCTCCAGTAAATGTTTCTTCTAGTTTCTCTCTTCTTCACCTTCACTCGGTTCCTCGTGTTCAGAAGCTTCCAGATCACTGATACTCTTTGTTTTCTGAGCTGCTGCTTTCTTTAAATCCCTCCAAAGATTTTAACTGGGATTAAATCCAGGACAGAGACGAACCTCCAGGACTTTCCAGGAAGGATTCCTGAAGCAGACTTTGGTGGACGTTTGCTTTGGATGCTGGTCCTGCTGAAAGTCCAGTGAGCTTCAGTTTCCTCACATTGTTCTTGTAACTGTCCTGGTGTTTGAGAGAATCCATGCTGCTGCTCACACACTCCAGTTTAGCAGCTTCAGAGCCACCAACAGGACTGTTGATGCTGTTCTTCTGGTCCTTCTGCCTCCAGACGTTCTGCCCAAACAGTCCACTTTAGTCTCATCAGTCCGTCAGACTCCCACAACTCTGCTTTGTTCCACACATGAAGATCTTGTTGTTCAGTGTTGTCAGACTTTAGTTGTTGTCTTCATCAGGTCCTGCAGCTCTTGTTTTTCCACTGAAATGTTGACAGGATAAACACCAACTCCTAACAGTCTATAAACTGTTGTTCCATTTATTCTTTTTCTTGTGTTATTTGTTTATTCTTATATTTTTCATGCATAGTTTAAATGTATCCATTGATTCTGTTATTTCATTCATTTCAACCAACTTATTCACTTTTTTCTCATGTGAAAACTGTAACTATAATCATTTCCATTGTGTTTTGAATCATTTGACCAGAAGCGCTGCGTATGAACAAGTTGTGTTGCTTCATTAACTTGATGTTGGAGTTTCACTCTTTTGCCACCAGATCACCAAATCCACCACTCCAGAGTTTTCATGATGTGTGAGGTCAGGGCAATAGGTCTGTAGTCCTTTCGTTCAGCCGGACATTGATTTTTGGTACCGGTACAACACAGGATGTTTTCCAGAGAGCAGGAACCCTCCCAGCTGTAGACTCAGGTTGAAGATCCTGTGGAGAGGTTGACACAGTTGTGCAGCACAGTCTTTAAGCAGCCTTGGACATCCACCATCAGGACCAGCTGCCTTCCCAGAGCAAAGTCTCTGAAGCTCCAACATCAGCCCTGTCTCTGTGACAGAGAAGGATACAGGTTCTAGAAGGGAAGTGGCTGCAGCTGTGGAGAGACATGTTGGAGATGGAGGAGGAGAAGGAGGAGCTATAGTGGGGATTTCCTTATGTTGAGGAGGAGAAGGAGGAGCTATTTATCAATTCAAAGAATCATTTTACATTTCTCCTTTGCTCCCAGAATCATTTCAGCAGCTGAAAGAATGAACTAAAAGTGTCTTTCATCCATCAGAGTCAGACTTAACGTGACAGTAACGTATTACTGAATCATCATCCACATCACCATGACAACAGTCTGATTTTAACACTGGATTATTATTGGTCAAATAATTATCGTATGTTGCTCACAAACATCATAGTATATACAGCTCATTTTCTGCGCTCTTTCCTCATCTTTGACAGTCAGAAACACTGATCATCTGAACATTTATAGACCAAGCAGTTCATCATTTAATGCAAATAATAATAATAACATGTTTCATCAAAGAGGAAACGTCATATCATTTATTCTTCAGTGCCGATTGGCTGCAAATTGTGACGTTTAACTGATCAGATGGTGTTTGGTGAGATGCTGTACTGGAGATCACAGAGTGACTACAGATAGAGGGCAGCTGCCAGCAGAGACAGAGTATTTTTAAACACATTGATCTGATCAGGAACCGTTTTATATTAGAAATAACAATACAGATAATTGAAAAATGCTGAATATCAGATCTGAAAACCTGGTCAAACTGATAATTGGTCTGTCTCTAGTTGACTTCAGTATTAAACTGTCTACAAATATATCATGTGTGTTTCATGTAGAGCCTTTATTAAACATGTGAGACTTTATGAACTTCTATCAGGATCCATCAGAGACTCGACCTGGACCTGGACCTGGACGACTGGACCTGCGATGCGACTGGACTGGACCGGACTGGAAGGACCGGACCTGGACATGGACCTGGACAATGGACCTGACATGGACATGGGACCTGGATCTGGACTGGACCTGGACATGGACCAGACGGCAGGATCTGGACCTGGGACCTGGACATGCGACATGGACCTGGACATGGACCTGCGAATGGACCTGGAACCTGGCATGGACCTGGATCGCTGGACATGCGCCATCCTGAAAGACATGGACCTGACCTGGACATGGACATGGACCTGAACATGGGCCTGGACCTTGGACCTGGCTCTCTGGACATGAATATCCCTGACCTAGGTTACATGGACTGAAATCGCTTGTGGACTATAGAGACCTGGACATAGGACCTGGACCTGCATCCAGCAATGTTGGTGTCCTATAATGGGAAGGTTTCAAATCAATAAGTAAGTATGGTCGGTTGTTCTCCGTTCAAAGGTGGAACCAGGCCGTGTGCTGGCAATTATGGGCTGATTTACACGTGTATAGTAACTGTAAAGTGTAAAAATGTTATTATTCGAGTAGACTGTTCTTTGGTTCAGTGGTCAGAGACCTCATTTGTAAACAGTCCCTTGGTTTCAAGCAAATGTGTGATGCAACACATGTAAGAGATTTGGCCAGCTTTTCTAGACTAACTAGTTTATGTCACATTCATGGTAATGTCCGCACATTGGTTGTCCTGTGTGTGGTGTGAATGAAGAAAGTGTGAGCTGTCAGAGTGGAGAAAGAGAAACGCATGAACGCTCGTCAGTCTTCTGAGGTGAAGAAAGCTGCAGGACACCTAGGACTGCTCCAGCTACCGGGGTGTGTTGTGCTGAGGCTTAT